>NC_081161.1:2853985-3108985 GCF_012432095.1 Onychostoma macrolepis | reverse complement strand
ACACACATGTTTATTTTTGTGAAAAGTGGGGACATCCCATAGGCGTAATGGTTTTTATACTGTACAAACTGTATGTGCTATTGCCCTACACCAACCCTATACACCTAAACCTACCCCTTACAGGAGACTGTGTGCTATTTCAGATTTTCAATACACTCCATTCTGTATGATTTATAAGCGTTTTGAAAAGTGGGGACATGTCCTGAAAAGTCACCTTCTCCTTGTAATACCTGTCATATCCTTGTCATTATACAAATTTATGTCCTCATTTGTCACAAAAACGCACGTGAGCATGCACACACACACACACACACACACACACAGAGACAGAGAGAGATAGAGACGCACACTAATCATCCTCAGATGACACACACACACCTCTACACACACACACATACACACTTCTCAAGGCTGAATCAGGTCTAATTTTTATTTATTTTTTTCCCTACTGTTTTTGCTTCAGCATTTAGATATTATATTGGAAACCAAGTGCCACAATTGTTTATTGTGCAAAACTGAACCAAAATCAAAACCATGTTTTGTTATTCCAAAACATTAATTTGGCAGGCTGAAAAGGAAAATTAACTATTTTGTTTTCTAACAGTCTCTTGAATTGTTATAGTTTGATGCTCTCAGTAGTCAGTAATTCATAAATAAAAACTTCAAAACACATTTATTTTCATAACACATCCCATCCATATTGGCATCCGTCTAATTTGACCAGCTTCTACCAAATGGTAGATGAATTTGCACCAAAATTTAATTTTAGTGTATTATCATGCTACCATTCATAAGTTGTGTTTTTTCAGTTATTTAATTCATTTAAATATTTCTATTTAATGATTGATTGTTGTATTTATTCATAAGAAATTGCAAATAAATGCTGTTTTGAAGTAATCAAAAGAATCTTGAGAAAAAAAAAATATTATTGATTTAATGATGATAATAATTGAGCTTTGCATCATAAGAATAAATACAATTTTTAAATATAAATTTTTAAAATATATTACAATAGAAAAGCTGTTTTAAATGGTAATAATACGGATATGTACAGCCTTTGAGATTAACAACAAATTACACAGAGAGTGTTTTCTCTGTCCTTTTAAATGTTGATAAGCCTGTTTGTTTGGCTCTTTATTATCCTATCCCACATGATTATGTGGTTAGCTGCATGTTGTTATTTCACTCCTGCGATCTGCTGTTTAAGAGCAGCTGATCTGAGATCAGAGACGTTACGCTGCGGTCACAGAGATGAGCATTAAAACACAGAATCATGCTGTATGATCAGTCTCATAGACAACCTCCCTCTTCCTCCTCATCTCATCTCATCTCTTCCTGGTGTTTTCCTCTCGGCCACTTCATCTGGACTGGATCATATTGAAAGCAATAGTTCACCAAATAATGAAACCCCTTATCATTTACATCAAACCCCGTGACTTTCTTCTGCGGAATAGATTAAGCAGAATTTGCTCCTTGTGCTTTTTCAAGTGTTGTCAAGCTCCCAAAACAACAATAAAACTTGTGTGGTGTATGACAAGTGTCCTCAAGCCAAACAAAAGCTTTGCACGAGGAACAAACTGATATTTACAGATAAGTTGTGTCAGTTTTGAAGCTTGACAGACAAGGTCACTGTGAACTGTGGTCACTGTTTACTGTTCATTTCGATTAGTCATCCAGAAAATAAGTCACTAGGTGGCTGGTCAGTGTTTATCTTTAGCTTAATATGCTGTGCAGCGTGAGCTCTTTTTTTTTTTTTTTTTTTTTTTGCTGTTTCTGCCAACTGCCAATTGCAAAAAAAAAAAAAAGGAAAAAAAAAAAAAAATATATATATATATATATATATATATATATATATATATATATATATATATATATATATATATATATATATATATATATATATATATATATATATATATATATATATATATATATATATTTCTCAGACCTAATAGACTAATTAACCAGTAAATAAACAATAAAATAAATAAATTTATCTTGTTAAATTTACTAAAGCAAAATTTCAAAATGTATTAAATATGTATTGTTTTCAAGGAATATTTTGAGTAGACAATCTATTTTGAATTTGAATTTATTGATTGAACATAAATCAATATAGAAATTATAATGGAGAAAGAAAGAAATAATTCAAGAAATGTCCTCTGAAAGATACTTTAAGCACATGCAAACATGTTGCTGGAAAATAAGACAAAAATACTGATTACAAATATGATTTTGTTGCAGTAGCTGCAGACCTAATAGACAATTAACCAACTGGTGCAAATACTCCAGTTTACTTTCATGATGAGCTTGAACATTCTGCCAAACGTCTCCTTTAGTGCTCCACTGATCAGAAACAACACTGTGGACTGGCATTGGGCTGAGTAAACGAAGATCGAGTTATATTTTAGGCTAAACTATTCCTTAAAGCCTCTCCTCCGTCCAGAGGCGCTCTCAGGCCTCGTCTGCGCTTTCATTACAGACTCTCTGTGAAGACTGATGTGTGTGTTGTAGCATCATTAGAGCGCTCTGATTTTGATTGCGCTGGGTGTTTGGGGCTTCGCTTTAAACACCGCTTTAAGATACAGACTTTATATTACTGTAATCGTCATAGAGTTGTGTGTGTGTGTGTGTGAGACAGCAGCATTATAATGATCCTCTTCATTAACCTTTCTAACACCTGTGTAAGTGTTCGGTGGCATATGATTTTCTCTCTCAGAGACGCTCAGACTAACTAACGGAGCCACTGCATTCAGTCACAGAGCCAGAGGAAGCTTTACTTTTCACAATATCAAGCAACGAAATGAGTTTCTTCAACTATGGCCACTTTTGGCCCTGTGGACTTTTGGGAATTAAATTCCTTTAGAAGAAACTTTCCAAACTCACTGGCTTATTTTGTCTAATAATGTGAGCATAAATGCACCGCTGGAGAAATCTGACGTTTTTCCTCTGGACCGTCATAACAGATGTAATTTCCTCAGCCGCATCCATCACATTAAATTCGTTATGTTATATACTTCTGAATATGTTACATTATATACTTCTATACTACTATTCTTGCATAATTTGCCAAAAAGAAGTAATTTGGTAAAAACAAAAGTAAGAAATAACAAGATAAAGCCTTATTTATAACATTTATTTAATAATTATTAATTATCTTCACACAAATAATTTCACACAATAAATATTAATGGTTTATTTTACTCTGTTTTGTTTATACATTACACATTATATAAAATATTTCCATTCTTGCATCATTTGGTTAAAAAAGAGCTAAAGTAATTTTAGATAAAGTTTTATAAAGGAATAATTTACTATAATAATTGTAAGAAATTATTAACGATCTCCTTTTCACATAATAGATAATGAGCTGGTTTATTTTACTCTATTCAGTTTATATGTTATATATTTTGAATACATTTACACTCTTCTTGCATTATTTGGAAATAAATAAAGATAAAGCTTTCTTTTAGCGAATAAATTATTATAATAATTATAATAAAGTATTACTAATCTTCACACAAATAATTTTCATGCAATAAATTTAAACAAACAAAACAAAAAAATGGGCCATTTTACCCTATTTAGTATTCAAGTATTATTTATTAACACATGCATTACAATTTTTTATGATGGATTTTCATAGCTTAGCATTGAAAGTAAAGGGTAAACCAGTGAAATCTGCATAAAAGGCATTTGTAGTAAAAATGAAAGCTGAAAGTAAAACATTTTAACAAGACCGTTTTAGAGTGCTTTTTATTGTTTTCATAAAATCAACCGCTGGAACATGAAAGTGGACGAAACAGCCAGATATGATAAAAGCTTCCAGCTGTAAGAACGACAGCGTTTGGCTTTAATTTATTGACCGTTCGGAGCATTTCTGCAATCATAAATATGACACAGACACACGTGCAGTCTCTGTACATTACACTGTCTGTGGTATCAACTGATTTGACCCTCGCAGGAAATTAATTGGAATGAGTTTATACATTTCTAACCCAATCTGGTTAAGTGTATGGATCGTCGCAGTCAGGCTTGGGCTTTAATCAATTTCTCGAGGTGAAAGCCCTGGAAAGAAACACAATCTTTCTGTTCTGATGCTGCGCGGCTGCTTAGAGCGAAGCCGAATGGAGCAAAATACGCTTATTATTAGTTTTGTGCGTGCAGACGCAATAAATCACGTTGACACAAATTGACAATATCTTAGCATCGGGATGGAATCTGTTCGGATTGTAATAAATATAAGCTCATTATTATGTCTCCGCGGCCTCTGGCCCCTTTGACCAGCTGTCATTAATAAGCCGCCTCTTATTTATCAAAATTTTAAATGCCAACTTCAGGTGGAAATGAAATCTTTCTGCATGCTTCCGATCCGTCTCCTTGAGGGAGAGAGTTGAGCTCCAGCCTGATCCAATACACCTGTCTGGAAGCTCCTGGTGACCCTGAAGACCTCGATTAGCCGCTTCAGGTGTGTTTAATTAGGGCTGATTTCAACTGTGCTGGATAGTTTGGCGCTCCAGGATTACAGTTCGGCGCTCCTAGAGTAGATGCACGTGCTTCTGAAGGACTAATTCACTCCTAAAGCGGAACATTATTTACTCAAAACTCATGTTTTTCCAAACCCTTGTGAATTTCTGATTTCCTGTGGGACACAAAAGAAGAGATTCTGAAGAAATTGGAAATGAACATTAGATTGCATGGGGAAAAATGCCCCCCATATTCAAGATAACCAATGCATCAATGAATGCAAAAAATGCATTAACGATGTTGCTAAAAGTTAATTGAAAATCATCTATAGCAGTGATTCTCAACCAGGGGGCGTCGGGATGACTTAAAAGGATTTAAAGTAATAAACTATTAATATATTAAAATGATCAAACTCTAATCGAAATTAAAACGCTAAAAGTAAAATCACAAAAAAAAAAAAAAGATGTATACTGAAAAAATATATATACTGAATTTTTTAAAGGTAAGTGGTTGCAAACAAATAAATACATTTAAAAAAAAATGCTGAAAGTTAGTCAACTAAATTTGTTTATTCAAATGTAGCTAAAATACATTGATTGCAACCACTTACCTTAAAAAAAATTCGTAAATTCAATGAATCATTTTCTTTTCAGTGTACTGTAAAAGGAAATATTTTTAATAGTTGTATATTTATAACTATTGATGTTATTGAATATCATGCAGTTCTGGAACACAAAACATTACTTTTGGAATCACAAAAAAAAAAAAAAAAAAAAATATTTAAAATGAATTAAGCACATTAATTCAGTATATTAATGAATTCAGTATATACAGCAGAAACAGCATAAATGGTATGGATAGGAAGCTTTCGATTATCATGTTGGAAACCAGTGGGTTTTATATGTTGAGAACCGCTCATA
Source organism: Onychostoma macrolepis (assembly GCF_012432095.1). Lineage (NCBI taxonomy): Eukaryota > Metazoa > Chordata > Actinopteri > Cypriniformes > Cyprinidae > Onychostoma > Onychostoma macrolepis. Next base: position 3,103,598 of record NC_081161.1, on the reverse strand, counting down.
GCATTCTGACTGATTTAAGTATAGTTGATTAAGTAATTAAGAGGACTTGCACTGTATTCCAAGTCTTCTAAAGTCCTGAGAGTCTGAAAATTGTCTTCTTGACCTCAGATGTTCTTAAAATTCATGTGAATATTCAAACTTGAACCAGTGACATTTGCTGTAACGGATGTCAAACTTGGTGTGAAGGCAACATCTTCGGAGAATAATCTTCAATTCCATACTATTTCCCCACACTTGGCTACATAGCCTTAGAAAATATAACGACTTTGAACATTTTGCGCAAATTCTATGAATTGTTAACCTTAAGTAGCCTACACTCTTAAAAATAAACCATTTTTGGTTCCACAAAGAACCATCTATTTCTTACCTTTTTGTAATCAACAGAAAGAGAAACAGAAAGGTTCTTCAGATATTAAAGGTTTTTATTTATCCATTTAGACGAAAAAGGTTCTTCTATGGCATCGTGAAGCACCTTTATTTTTAAGAGTGTATACTGCATGTGGAAAAGAGCAGCATTTCTCCTTTAGTGTTTCACAAAAGAAAAGTGAAGAATTTGGGGTGATGTAAATAGTGAGAGTAAAGAGTTAAGGAGTAAGATCCAAATTAAAAGGCATTTGTAGCAAACTAAATGTAAAATGGTACTGTTTTAGTGTGTTTTTTTATTCTCTTCATAAAATCATCCCTGGGACATGAAAGTGCTCATAGTACGATTATAATGCCCATAAATTGTTTTTTCAAAGTTCATAAAACAAACAAACAAATAAATAAATCAGATTTTTGGAGTATGCTTTTCATTGAAATACTGCATTAGTCTTTCAGTGTTTTTCGATTTTCTGCAATTTCTGAGTGAAAATGATTTCAAATTGAATATTGCACCACTCTTTTCAGTGTAAGCATTATATAAATGTTACATTTTAGCAAAATCTGAATTTAACTTAGTTACTAATAATAATGTACCGTTTAATTCAAATTGCTGCAAATAAGCATTATATGTCTGTCTGTCCTCTGACTAGAGTGTTCCCGGATGCACACTAGTCTATAACTCAGCACCGGGACTTTAACATGTCAGTTAGGCAGCGTCTTCAATACTAAATGAATGCTTCTTGGCCAGAATCACAACAATAACATAATATGAGGCAGATGTAATGTGTCGCATTGTGTAAGTATCACTCATTGTCTAGCGAAAGTGATACGGCACTATCTTATTAAGCTGAAATACAAGAGTATCGACATGTCTGTTATGTAAAAGCATCATGACGGATTTTCATCCAAATAACATTCATTCTCCTCCATAATCTGCGTTTATCACTTTCCTTGTAAATACGTAATGGATCACTGAAAGCAGCCCAAATGTGTGGCGTCGACTCAGAAACACATTTCTAACATACACTACCAGTCAAAAGTTTTTGAACAGTGAGATTAAAGATGTCTCTTCTGCTCACCAAGCCTTAATCCAACTTTTTACATATTTTTACTATTTAAAATAACTGTTTGTAATTTATTCCTGTGATTTCAAAGCTGATTTTTCAGTATTATTACTCCAGTCACATGACCCTTCAGAAATCATTCTAATATTCAGATTTTCTGCTCAAAAAATGTTCATTATGTTGAAAACAGCAGAGTATAATTTTTTTTCAGGTTTCTTTGGTCTTTGATGAATAGCATTTATCTGAAATAGACATCATTGGAACATTATACATGTCTTCATCATCACTTTTGATCAATTTAAAGCATCCTTGCTAAATAAAAGTATTAATTTGGAGTAATGATGCTAAAAATACAGCTTTGATCACAGAAATAAATTACATTTTAAAATATAGTCAAACAGAAAGCAGTTATTTTAAATAGCAAAAATATTTCACAATATTAATGCTTGTGCCGTATTTCGGATCAAATAAATGCAGGCTTGGTGAGCAGAAGGGACTTCTTTAAAAATATAAAAATCTCATTGCTCAGAAACTGGGAGTGTATCATGTGATCGTGTGCCCAGCAGTGTGCCGCTATCCGTCTTATCAAATGAAAGTGCTTTCAAACCCACGCTCACTTGTCTTTCTCTCTGTGTTTGTCTGTAGTTTTCTTGTGCCCAGGGCTCTTGCGTGGCGTTTATCAGAGCGAGCATCTGTTTGAGTCGGACCACCAGTCGGGAGCTTGGTGCAAAGACCCCCTCCAGGCCTCAGATAAGATCTATTACATGCCCTGGACGCCGTATCGCACAGACACCCTCACCGAATACTCCAGCAAAGAGGATTTCATTGCAGGACGACCCACCACGACCTACAAGCTCCCCCATCGGGTGGATGGCACGGGTTCGTCGTCTACGACGGGGCACTGTTCTTCAACAAGGAACGAACCAGGAATATCGTCAAGTTCGATTTGCGCACTCGCATCAAGAGCGGCGAGGCTATCATCGCTAGCGCAAACTACCACGACACTTCGCCGTATCGCTGGGGTGGCAAGTCAGATATCGATTTGGCGGTGGACGAGAATGGTCTTTGGGTGATTTACGCTACGGAGCAAAACAACGGACGGATCGTGATCAGCCAGCTCAACCCGTATACGTTACGTGTCGAGGGAACGTGGGATACGGCCTACGACAAACGCTCCGCTTCCAACGCCTTCATGATCTGTGGGATCCTGTACGTCGTCAAGAGTGTCTACGAAGACGATGATAGCGAAGCCACCGGAAATAAAATCGACTACATCTACAACACGGAGCTGAGCAAAGACGGCTACCTGGACATCCCCTTCCCCAACTCGTACCAGTACATTGCTGCCGTGGATTACAATCCCAGAGACAATCTGCTCTATGTGTGGAATAACTACCACGTGGTCAAGTATACGCTGGATTTCGGAGTACTGGACAACAGGCTAGGTAAGAGCTGGAGCGTTTTGAAAGCTATGATCTCTTTCTCAAAGTGAATTAAACAAAAACAAAAACAAAAAAAAAAGTTTCAAAAGGAAAATAGTATGTGGATGCAACTTTGTTCAAGGTTTAAGCAAGGTTTTGTTCATGCCTGATCGTCTGTTTTTCGTCATGTACAGTATATCAAAGATGCCCAAACTTTTTAATATGAAGGCCCAAAAATCAGACTTGATTCACTGGCCAAAAGTAAATGTTGCATTATATCCAACATTATATGTATATGTTAATCATTATATATATATATTCTATTAAAATGTATTCAAGTTTTGAAAATAAAAAAAAATAAAAAAAATAAAATATATATATATATATATATAAATGTTTTTAGATTATCTTTTAGTCATAATTATAATTAAATAATAATAATAATAATAATCATTATATAATGATAATTAATTGAACAAAAATGTAACTTCTTTTGTTTGGGTGTCTCTGATATACAGTAGGTACGGAAAGTATTCAGACCCCCTTAAATTTTTCACTCTTTGTTATATTGCAGCCATAAAATAATTTAAGTTCATTTTTTTTCCTCATTAATGTACACACAGGACCCCATATTTATTAAAAAAGAAAAACTGAAATATCACATGGTCCTAAGTATTCAGACCCTTTGCTCAGTATTTAGTAGAAGCACCCTTTTGATCGAATACAGCCATGAGTCTTTTGGGAAAGATGCAACAAGTTTTTCACACCTGGATTTGGGGATCCTCTGCCATTCCTCCTTGCAGATCCTCTCCAGTTCTGTCAGGTTGGATGGTAGCGTTGGTGGACAGCCATTTTAGGTCTCTCCAGAGATGCTCAATTGGGTTTACGTCAGGGCTCTGGCTGGGCCGTTCAAGAACAGTCACGGAGTTGTTGTGAAGCCACTCCTTCGTTATTTTAGCTGTGTGCTTAGGGTCATTGTCTTGTTGGAAGGTAAACCTTCGGCCCAGTCTGAGGTCCTGAGCACTCTGGAGAAGGTTTTCGTCCAGGATATCCCTGTACTTGGCCGCATTCATCTTTCCCTCGATTGCAACCAGTCGTCCTGTCCCTGCAGCTGAAAAACACCCCCACAGCATGATGCTGCCACCACCATGCTTCACTGTTGGGACTGTAATGGACAGGTGATGAGCAGTGCCTGGTTTTCTCCACACATACCGCTTAGAATTAAGGCCAACAAATTCTATTTTGGTCTCATCAGACCAGATAATCTTATTTCTCATCATCTTGGAGTCCTCCATGCGGGCTTTCATGTGTCTTGCACTGAAGAGAGGCTTCCGTCGGGCCACTCTGCCATAAAGCCCCGACTGGTGGAGGGCTGCAGTGATGGTTGACTTTCTACAACTTTCTCCCATCTCCCGACTGCATCTCTGGAGCTCAGCCACAGTGATCTTTGGGTTCTTCTTTACCTCTCTCACCAAGGCTCTTCTCCCCCGATAGCTCAGTTTGGCCGGACGGCCAGCTCTAGGAAGGGTTCTGGTCATCCCAAACATCTTCCATTTAAGGATTATGGAGGCCACTGTGCTCTTAGGAAACTTAAGTGCAGCAGAAATGTTTTTTTGTAACCTTGGCCAGATCTGTGCCTTGCCACAATTCTGTCTCTGAGCTCTTCAGGCAGTTCCTTTGACCTCATGATTCTCATTTGCTCTGACATGCACTGTGAGCTGTAAGGTCTTATATAGACAGGTGTGTGGCTTTCCTAATCAAGTCCAATCAGTATAATCAAACACAGCTGGACTCAAATGAAGGTGTAGAACCATCTCAAGGATGATCAGAAGAAATGGACAGCACCTGAGTTAAATATATGAGTGTCACAGCAAAGGGTCTGAATACTTAGGACCATGTGATATTTCAGTTTTCTTTTTAATAAATCTGCAAAAATGTCAACAATTCTGTGTTTTCTGTCAATATGGGGTGCTGTGTGTACATTAATGAGGAAAAAAATGAACTTAAATGATTTTAGCAAATGGCTGCAATATAACAAAGAGTGAAAAATTTAAGGGGGTCTGAATACTTTCCGTACCCACTGTATATGTCCATATGTCATTTCCCAACTTCCTGTTTCTACAGGAAATACATCAGTGCAAGAAGGAACACTGCACTCATTAAGTGATTCATGGAGTCTTTAAAGAAAATTAAGCTTCTTTTTAAGATCAAGTTTTTTTGTCATTGTCATTATTTTAAAATAATACATAAAAATTAAGCACATCTTACACCCAAATTCTCATTACTGTACAATGAGAAATAAAAAATTATGTAAAATAATAACCTTAAATATATAACTTTACGTTTTTACTTTTTTATTTATTTGTGCTACTTTGTTCATTTTTGTTGATTTATAAATTAATGCATCATTTAGTTTTACTGTATTTCAATAAAAATGTCACTTATAGAAATAAAATAAAAAAAATCTAATGATAATCATCATGAACAGAAATGAAAGGGAGAAAAATACTTATTTGGGTGGAAATGTATATACAGTTTTAAATTATTAATAATGAAATGTCAATGCAAAAAAAAAAAAATAATAATTTTACTAACCTATCAGTCTTACAAATAACCTTTATTTCTGTTATGCAAAATACTGTCTTGTACTTCTTATGATGTTAGGGTGAAATATGACATATTTTAATGAGAGTCACCGCCTCCTCCCTAAAAGCACAGCTACTAATCAGATTTTGGTGAATCCGCGGGTGGAGTTGCTGATGGGAATGTTGTGGTTGTGAAAATGGAAGCTTTGCCTTTTGATTTAATGAAATGAGTTGTTTGGTGTCTGCGGGCGGCACACAGCTTCAATACTGGTTACTTGAGTTAGTGGTCGAGCAGAAAGTTTGGAATGTTCTCTTTAATTGGAAAGTATCGAGTGAAACTGGTGAAGGGGAAGTTCGTGGCTACTTACTGAAAGTCGGATTGTTGTCGGCTGGATCGGTGCTAATTACAGAGCGAATGTTTCTCAAATGTGTGACATTCTTTTCGCCATTTAATTAAAAGCCTTTTAAAGATAGAAAACTTTCATAAACATCACTAAGACTGTGGGAAAAACACTGTTACTGCTGCACAGTAATATGTAGGAGGCGTATTGGGAGTCAGCGCTAAGAGAAAATAAAAAGTGAAATAATTTGCAAAAAATCTGAATTGCTTTCCACCATTTTTTTTCAAGATCACCCTCAATGCCAGCCAAAGTATTGTAATTGCCACCACATTATTAGATTTAAAAAAAAAAAAAAAATCTACAAATTTCTGCTGCAAATCTACTATTTCTATTATATTATATACTATTATAACTATAAAAAAACATTAAAAATTTTAAATAGAGAAAAGCAAATATTGCATTTTATTTAACTGTATTATATTACAATCTATTAGATTTTAAATAATTACACAAAAATGTAAGTAATGTTTTGAAAAATGTAAAATATTTTGGTAACACTTTACAATAAGGTTCATTAGTTAACATTAGTTAACATGAACTAAGATTGAACAATACTTCTACAACATTTATTAATCTTAGTTAATGTTAATTTCAGCATTTACTAATGCATTATTAAAATCACAAGTTGTGCTTGTTAACATTAGTTAATGCACTGTGAACTAACATGAACTAACAATGAACGACTGTATTTTTATTAATTAACATTAACAAAGATGAATAAATGCTGTAATGAATGTGTTGATCATTGTTCGTTAATGTTAGTTAATACATGAACTGTTTACAAATGACACCTTATTGTATATTTTAAATCAAATTCACTAAAAAAATCTACCCCCGCCCATTTATATTTTTCATAACTGTAAAATATATTCTAAAAAATATAAACAATATATATATGTATCAAAATATATCCTTCAGTGTCCACTAAAGGCATTCAAACTCTAATTGTGAGTAGTAGTAGTGTTATTTGATGTCTCAGCCAGCAAGCTCTAACAAGAAGAGTGTTCTCTTAATGAAAGCTTTTGTTTTCATTGACAGACAAATCTGTCTTCAAAGTCACAATTATGTCTCCCTGATGACAGCAGCGGTTTGGACAGCATGCATTTCAGTTCATTTTTCTGGTGTACTTGATTTGTAAGAGAAAGTTTTGGGTATAGTTGAATGGAAGTGTTTTTGGCAGTGAGGTAACAGCTGTGGCCTCTCCACATTTACACTCTCAGCCTGTCATGAGCGCTAACACGCTAACTGCTGCTCGTCACCACTGCTTTCTGACAGAAACTGCACATGCTACTTGTTTTTTTTTTTTTAATATTAGGCAGCATATACACTGGACAGTGTTCAGCATCCACATATGCTAGTATTACAATTTAAACGTATTAGTGTTGCTATTAGTGTGAACTGCTGTCAGTTTTCTGTGGAGCAATAGTTTGAGGAGAATTTTGCTGAGCAAGTCAGTTACACTGTTTAAAATTTTCTACCTGAATAACACATCCAGTTTAATGCCACAGACATACTTGCAGTGCATTTTCACCCTTGCATAGAGGATGTTTCTGTTGTGTGTATCTGTGCGTAATGGTGCGTGTTTCTATCTGGCAGGGTGGACATGAGGTGAAGTTGCTTTTATTAAGTGATGGTGTGATTTGAGATGCTCTTACATGCATTTATAGAGTCAGGAAATGACCCACTCAGAGCATTCTCCAATCACACATGCAGAGAGAGCAGTGTGTGTGTGTGCGTGTGTGTGTGTGTGAGAGAGAGCTCTCTCTGAACGCACAACACCTGCGGCATGTTTCTCCTGGAATTAACCTTCATCTGAAGGTGACTCTTTGATGGGGTTCTGTTCATCACATTCTATTGCTGTTTCAAGACCTAGTGAGCATACATATTATGTGCTTAAACATGCCCAAAATGCAAAGCTGCTTCATGAGATTTTTTTTTTAATTTTGTTTTAGTCTTGGTGACATTATCAAGCAAAATGACGCAAGCAACAGTGTTGTTGTTCTGAATATCAGAATATTCTGAATATACTGTGACCAAATCACAGCCATGCTTATATTCAGAGCAACAACTCACTTGCTAGTGTAATATTGCTGTACAACCACAATTAACAAGAAATTAAAATTGAGTAACTTACAATTTAGACAAAGTGCTGTAGTTAAAATTCTACCTTCCTAACAAAGGTCTCAGGTTTCCTTCCTGTTTAATGCTTGAATAAATAAGTATTGTAAATAGAACTGGTTGAATAAAAGATTCAATGACTCACTCATAAATCATTCCTATAGCTTAAATAGCAAAACAGGATCTCTGATGATCTTATTTAAATGCAAAGTAATTATTTTACAGTTTTCACAGAAATTTAACAAAATGTAAATAAAGACACAATTTCTGTAACTACCTACTCTTCAGAAAGAGTTACTGAAAAATTCCCACTACTAATGCACAGACTGTCTGACTAGGACAAACAAACAGAGTGACGCAAACAGTGAAAAGTCCCAGTGCATCCAAATGCAGCCAAAAGGGGGGCATATGCCACCTTCAGAGTTATAAAATAACAAATGAGACACCCTACAATCTAGTCCTTGGGGTCCACATTCCAGAATGTTTTAGATGTCTAAACACACTAAGTGAGCTGATAAGTTGAATTTGGTGAGTGTTTGAATTAATGAGACATCTAAAACATTCTGGTAGTGCACAGGACTGGAGTTGAGAAACACTGGTCTAGTAGACTTCACAGTCAGCAATGCCCACCTCAAGATCGCAAGCACATCATGTGTGCCATTTAGCACTTAGCCTCTAAATACATGTTTGTTTTTTATGCAATAATACAAGCTACTGGCAAAAAAAGAATCAAATGAGGAAGATTATTGCGAAAAATGGATACATTTTGGTAATGAGAATTTGTGGGGGGAAAGTGCTTAAATCTTTTGAAAAAATAATGTCGCAATGCAAAAAATCTTAATGATCCTGAAATAGGCTTCTGTTGATTTTTGGTTGAAATATGGCTTGGATAGGATCTCGACTCACCTATTTAACTCATACAGCATTGTACGTTTATTTTTAGGCCCTCTATATGTTTTTGGTCTCAGGCAGCGTTTGGCTGGAGGCTGGTTTTATCGCTGCACACAGCTCCATTACTCACTGCTGAAAATCCCCTGGCTCGCGGGCACAAGTGTGTCACACTTTATCACCCCCTCCCCGCGTACCCTCTCCAGCTTTAGTTCATCTATAGAGGCAGTCAAGAGAGAGATACGCACTGTGCTACAACATCTGTCCCTATGCCCTGCTCCACTGGCCTTGTGTGTGTGTTTTCAGTTCTGTCTCATATGTTTCTGTATAACAGGAGCTTTAGGGAATCTCTAAAAATAATCATGATACAACAGAATTATCCTTAATGAAAAGTCTATAACATACTTTGGTTAAAATTTCTCAGTGGTAGTGTAAAACAACACCCTTTTTACCCTGTCAAAATCAGCTCTGTTTTCAGCAAGCCGTTTTAGTGCATGTTCCTTTAAATGCTAATGAGCTCTGCTGACGCCGCCCCTCTAAGGTAAAATGCTAGTGTCAATCAACAATCGTGGGAGGGCCTGGGTCTGTTTGACGTCGCAGGTAGGCATCTGAGAATGGCTTGATATGAGAAAGGGGAAATGATTTAACGAGATAAAAAAACAAAACAAAAAAAAGACTGGGTGGATCTTTATCATTATAGGGTGGTTGTGTACACACACCGCCAACACACATTTTAGTTCTAACAACTTGTAAAAGTGCATGTTGCATCCGATGACCCCTTTAACAGTTTACTTGATTTGGCTTTTGATTTTATTATTATTTTTTTATTTCTTTGCCGGGAGGCAAACATATCAAACATGCACACGGTAAGCGCGTCTACGGTAATTCACGTTGGCCAAAACACATAAGGAAACACATTGTGAAAAAATATCGTCACAATCACAGACATTCACATTTGGACGGGATTAGTTTTCTCAGAGGATCACTGAGTTTGCTGAAAAACAGTAGGTAATTTGCTCTGGAATTATTACAGAGATTGTATGAGAAAAACACAGATGTGACAGATTCGGATGGGATTAAAATCGCCAAGTACTGTACATCTGTGAAACACAAATTTCTCTAACGACCCCCTGTAAAACTAGTCCCATCCGAATAGGGCTTAAGATGACAGAATCATACCAGAATGACATATTCAGCATGGAGTCTCCAAAAAATTTAATTACACTGGAATATCTGAAATGAGCATCAGAAAACAAAATTTGCACAGGGTCCTAAGATCAGTGTCCAATAATGAAATAATCATAAGACATGGAACCCAGCTTTAGAAAATCATCAGCTTCAAGTTACAAAACTCAACCATAATCTTCAAAATCTGCATTGGACAGCACCACCAACAACAAATGAGTATCAGATAACAGAATCTCATTGAATTGACTAAATTCAGCATCATACTATATATTAGACAGCAACAACAACAAATCAGATAACAGTATCAATGGGGAGTATTCAGAATCAGCATCATGTATCAGAATCAGCATTAAATACCTGAACTCAGCATCAGATAGCATTTTTTTTTAAAGGCATCAGATATAAAAACCAGCATGAGTGCTTCACAATCAGTATTAGATAATATGAGCAATACGAATCTCTAAAATCAGCATCTGATAAAAGTATAACCAAAAATGCTTAAAAATCTGCATCAGAAAATAGATTTGCCTTGAAATGTCTAAAATCAGCATCAGAGAACAAAGGGTCAGTGCCTGATTATGACATCATATTCAGATCTGAAGCTCAGATTGACAATGCAAAATCATCAGCCTCAGATTACAAAACTGGAATATAATCTTTAGAAAATAATCTTCAAAAAATCAGACAACATGACCATAAATCAGCGTCAGATAACAGAATAACCATGAATTCTCCAAAATCAGCATCAGGTAACATGATCACAGATTTTTTCTAAATTCAGCATAATATATTAGAATTACCTTGAAATCTTTAAAATTGGCATCAGAGAACAAAGTTAGGGCAGAAATCATCATCAGATCTGCACTCAGATTCACAATACAAAATCATAAGCCTCACATTACAAAACTGGAATATAATCCTCAAAATCAGCATCAGACAATAACAAAATCAGCATCAGATAATACAATTAGAATGTAACCTCAAAAATAATCACACAGAGTAGAATCACCTTGAAATCAGCAATAGATAACACAACTGACACCAGTAAAGAAAAACCCTACATTATGTGCAGAACATTTTCTCTGGTCTTTATATGATACAGATGATGGTTTCACACCAAAATAAACATGGCTTTCTGTATATGAACATGTAATGAAATTTCTCTTGAAATGAATGTTTATTTTTGTGCCACAGTAAAGCGAGGTATGAATTCTCAAAACAGTGAACATTATTGAACCAGGACCTTGTTTTTCTTTAGGCTCCTGTGAAACTTGACATGGCTGAGCTGTTGTGACGGACGGTTTCGTGTGAGATACTGATCTCCTGTTTTGACCTGCTGTGTGGAATAGAAGCTCTCTTCCTTATAGCTTTTGCGTTTGCTGATATTCAGAACATGTGAGGGAACGTCAAACGCAGTGATGTTTGGAGCCGGTGTGGGATGGTTGTTGGCGAGCCATACCGGTGCGTTCTGCTCTGCAGGGCCCCTTTAGGCAGACGGTAATTGACCTAATCTGGCCCATATGCAGAGTGAAATATGTTTAGCCGTGACCTCAGAGGAGCACAGCTTTGTGCTATGACTATTGGAGATCTTTAGACTCTGTCTGGCATTTGGTCTAATAAAACACACAGAGTCAAGACCTGCAGACTCCTCACAAAACAGACTGCAGAAGTGGAAAAATAAAGCTTACGTCCAGAGGATTTTAGATTTGATCTGTTAAACGTGTTCAGATGCATTCATCTATCTCTTCTTATGTTCAAGTCTGGCATGAAACAGAAGTTTTTTTTGAGTGAAATTTATTGAACAAGGCAAAGGCATAAGGGCAGGACCTGGTTTCATTTGTTGTGAAATTATTATTATTTTTTTAAAAGTTGGTCAAGACACACTTTTCTAGACATGAAGTTTGATGTAGTTTAAAAGCTTGAAATTTGAAGGCATTGCAGTTGTTGTATGGTTACTAGCATGCACTGGGTGGTTGCTAGGCTGTTGCTAAGTGGTTGTTATGCGGTTGCTTGGGTGTTTTGTTGGATTGATAGGTGGCTGCTAGGGTGTTCTGGGTGTTTGCAGATGTGTTATCACTGGTTGTTATGTGGTTGCTAAGTGGTTGTTGGGATGTTCTGAGTGGTTGCTAAGTTTGGTTCCTAGGTGGTTGCTATGTTTTTTCTGGGGTGTTTTGGGTGGTTTCTTGTATGTTATGGCTTCTATGGTATTTCTGGAGTGTTCTGTTTGGTTTCTAAGTGGTTGCTATGTGATTGTTAGGGGGTACTGAGTGGTTGCAAGGTGATTTCTATGTGGTTGTTTCTCAGTGATTGTTATGTGAATGCTACAGTGTTCTGATTGTTTGCTGGATAGTTTCTGGTATGTTATGGGTGGTTATGTTATTTCTGGGGTGTTCTTTTTGGTTGCTAGGTGCCTGCTTGCTGGTGTGTTATTGGTGGTTGTTATGTGGTTGCTAGGGTGTTCTGGTGGTTGCTAGTATGTTCTGGGTGGTTCGTAGGTGGTTGCTGTGCTGTTCATGGGGTGTTCTGGGTGGTTGCTGGTGTGTTATGGTTGCCACATTATTTGTGGAACGTTCTCTTTGGTTTCTAGGTGGTTGTTATGCAATTTCTGGGGTGGTCTGTGTGGTTACTAGGTGGTTGCTAGTGTGTACTGAGTGGTAGCTTTGTGGTTGCTTCTGGCTGGTTGCTTTGTGGTTGCTAGGGTTTTCTGTGTAGCTACTATGCAGGTGTTTGGATGGTTGCTGGGGAGTTGCTATGAAGTTTCTAGGGTGTTGCTAGGGTGTTCTGGGTCATTACTAGGACATTGCAGATAAAGAGACACAAAGACAATTCCTTTAATATCAAAGTGTCAATATTAGTATTTTAAAAACTAACAGCAGGTGAAAGTGTGAGTTTTGTCCCATGGGTTAAGAATCAGAGAGCTGACTCTGGCATTCAACAGTTCACAACAAACGTGTGTGTGTGTGTGTGTGTGTGTGTGCATGCAGTATGATCGGAACAGTTAAAAGGGTCCAAATGTTAATTAAGCATGGCTGTGAGTGAGCAGTGATAGAGATGCTTCATCTTTCTGCCAGACATGAATGAGTCGAGCCAGTTCTCACTCGCACTGATAAGACACCAGAATAGAGAGACAATTCAAAGTAATGAGCTCTTTCTGACAGCCAGAGAAACTTCTCTTCATTTTCTTTGGTGCTGAGAAGACGAACGAGAGATAATTATGACAAGAAGAGCACTTCAAATTAAGTGTAATAGCACGCGGCTAAAACGTGGCGCACTGCGCGGAACACTGTCGCATCTGCCGTCAATCCTGATAATGGACAGAATGTTTTAAGAACATTTCTTCCATGGATTGGAAATTACAGGCAGATTTACAGATTGACAGGTTGAGTTAATTGAGTTGGTTTTGATGGTTCAGACCACACACACTTCAATCAGATCGCCTGATTCATGTGCAGCTTCGGTCAGTGCGTCTTCATCTGCTCCACAGGAAACAGTCATGTTTAAGTTACTGACACAAATTAATTATACATAATAAGCAACTAGGGCTGACAATTTAACACATTTATTTAATTTAAAATGCAATAAGCTTGAAGATTTCTTATTGTCAAAGTTAAAAACAGTTGTGCTGGAAACCATGATTCATTGTATTTTCCAGGATTCACAGATGAAAATAAATTAAAAAAGAAAAGCATTTATTTGAAATATAAATCTTTTGTAGTATAATAAATGTTTTTACTGTCGCTTTTGATCAGTAGATCAGTGTTCTGGGTGGTTTCTAGGGAGTTTGTAGGGTGTTCTGCGTGGTTGCTAGGGTGTTTCTGTGTGGTTACCAAGTTGTTATGGGTGGTTGCTATACAGTTACCAGGGTTTTATGGGTTGTTGCTAGGGAGTTGGTAAGGTGTTCTGCATGGTTGTTAGGTTGCTAAGGTGTTTATATGCGGTTACCAAGGTATTGTGGGTGGTTGCTATGCAATTGCCAAGGTGTTCTGGGTGGTTTCTAGGGTGTCATGGATGGTTTCTAGGAGTTGCTAGAGTATTCTGGGTAGTTACTGGGGTTTTGTGAAATATTTTAACATGTAGCTCTGCGGCAGTGATGAAATGACAATATTGAAGTAAATTAAAATGATTTCCATTAAAATTAGACATTTATGCTCACAGCAGTGTGTGCAGTTATAAATGATCATTTTAAGCAGCCTATTGAAATTATAATCAGTTGAAATTTGACAAATTAACATTGAAATGTATTGAAATGTAACAAAAGCCTTTTTCACAAAAATCGGAAATTACGTCAGTACAGGGTAAAGTTAGTTCCCTCACAGGTCTGCGCCTATTATATCAGTATGCCCTTTTCTCAAATAATGCTTCTTACCTTTTCTGTTTTCCAAGTTGTTATATAATCTATAAAGAAATAACATTTTACTTGTTTGTAACTTATATGGCCACTCAGACTGCTGACTCGTGAGCTAATTAAGCTTAACATAGCACCGCATATTTTCTATTCTCCGTCTCCGGCAAAGTCCCTTTTTTAAATAGTCTTTGATCTCCGGTACATTTGAGCGTATTATCTCAGTTTACTCAGTCATTTCCCTCGAATCACCTCATCATGATAAATTACATTTATGACCATGCACATTTTTCCAAGAATAGCCTATACAATTCTCAGTCCGGTGGAAACATATTAAATTCAACACATCAACGTAATCCCGATAGAATAGGAACAAAGCCATGAATCCAAGTCATCTCTTGTTTAATATATATTTCCCAGGGCACATTATACAACGCACATTTACGCCATCACATTAATAATGCAAAGGAGAGCAATTAGAAAATACAACATTACTTTTATAATAATAATAATAATAATAGTAATAGCGAAAAAATCACGTGGAGAGTCATAATGCACAGCCAGCACCAAACGGACAGAACGGCAAAGCTAACTGAATTATAAATGCCACCATTTAGAATTAATCAAACTTGTATTTGTGATGACCCGAGCTGACCAAACAGTTTATAGTGAAATGTTTGCACTTTGTCATTACCGGCAGTTCAAGCATTTTCATAGGATCTAATTTGTAAAAAAAGACTTTGATTCTCGAATTCATTCTTGTTCAGTACGGCCGCTGTTGTCACCGGAAAAACTTTTACCCTGCAAGCGCCAATCCGGAAGCCAGGAACGCGGAAGTGTGAAAAAGGCTAATTAACTTGCAGTGAGAATTACTGCATGGTCACATGATGTATATAATCATCTTTAGTCGTTGCAGATATCAGGAAACATCAGGCGTGAGCTGAAGTGTGTTTTGAGGTGTCGTGGTCGTGGTCAGGTGGTTTTGGGAGGAATCTTTCTGCTACGTCTGGAGGTTTAAAGCATTTTCCTCCCTCAGCGCCTGATGAAGCGTCTCTGTGCGTTTGTGTTTAATGATGCAGAGCTGCTGGAAGCTGCACTCGTGGCTGTCATTGATTCACATGCTGTGAATGTTTATAATGGAGTCTCAAAATGAGAGTGTTTGCAATCTTTGCGTGTGCGATTGTATATGTGTGGCTATGTATATGTTTTGTCCTCAGCAATTGGCTTGTGGTAGGTTATGACATTGGCTTAAAAAAATTATGATTATTATTATTATTATTATTAATGTAATTATAGTGTGTTCATATATAATTATCAATTATTTAATGTATTAATTATTAAGCATTGTTATCATTTATTGTTAAAGGGGTCATGAACTGAGAGACCAAAATTCGGTTGATCTTTTGACATATAATAGGTCATTATACTATAAAAACATCCTGTAAGTTTCAGAACTCCAATACTTTCTAAAGTTTCTAAAAACAGCTTATATTTAAGCCAATCTGCAAAAAGGACAGGTTGTGGAATGTACGACTCTATGACGTAATAGTGTGACTAAACACCGCCTCCGCAGAATCAAGATCAACGCCTGCTTCTACAGCAGGGCTCCAAAAAAAAAGCAAAAAACAAAATTAACAATCAATTAAGAAGCCATTGGCTCCTATAAGAAACAAATCTAGGCGCCAACTAATTTTTTTTAGGTGCCACAGAATAAACGTTATTTTTTTAACACCTTTGTTAAAAATGACCATTTTGGTCATACTGTCATGTGTTTATGTCTCATATTTTCTTGTCTTTTATCAGCATTTTTTCAGCCTATCTTGTAGATGCTGGGAACTAAGGTTCGCTTAAAGTGGAAACTAAACGTCTTTTCCAACTTAAGAATTATATACAGTCACAAATAATTCTTTAGTTTAGTTTGAAACACTGAAACACTGACATTTCAGTCAGTTGCACTGTAAGCGTACCCTTTGATGTTCATTTCGTACTATAGTAGTAAAGAGAAAGATATGATGGGTTAACTTATCGCTTGAACTGAGGCGCTAAAGCGTTCGCTCATGCTGCATTAAAGAGCACCAAAACCATATTTATTGTTTGAATTTCCTTATGAATTTGGCAAAATTTAAAAAATGATATTTTGTTTATTAACAAAGCACAAAGCTTATTGTGATTATTGGATGGCAAGTGAGCTACAAATAATATGAAGTTCACGTATTGACAGAACACAGCATAGACTAAACTTAACAAGAAGCCATAGTATCAATTAAATTATATTGTTAACAATATTTTATATTTTAACGATAACAATTTACCTGTTGTAGTTTGTTCAAGTTGTGCACAAAATAGACACTGCTTTTCTGCCCATTTTCGATCTCTCTCATGCCGTCACAACTGGAGTTGCTTATAGCAGGCTGTTTTTCCACTAAAACTTTGATGCGCATCGTCTGAATTTATTACGTCCACAGCAAACGATGTGATTGCAAAACAATCAGGAAAAAAGGCATTACATGCAAATTTTTTATTCATAACATATAAATTTATATAGTCACCAGTGGCGACCTCAGCAAAAACTTCCTTCACAAGTTAATATTTACGGTCGCAAATGCGACCGTTTTAGTTGCAGTCTGGAGCCCTGTACAGCACTGCCTGTTTAGCCCCGCCCACCGATTCTACGCTGCTGCCCGTTTAGCCCCGCCCACCGATTCTACGCTGCTGCCCGTTTAGCCCCGCCCACTGACTTGCGCATGTAGTAGGGGTGTGCGATACTGCAAATTTTGTTATCGATCCAATACCGAGTAAATAAAGGGCCAGTATCGCCGATATCGATACTTGTCATTTAAAAAAACATACATTTAAATGACCAACAACAATTAACAATACTGATGTTGATGTGACTAATATTATATTCACCTTAAAGCTACGTGGATATTATTTGCCTTTCTAAAAGGACTTTGCAGGCAGAGGAGCCCAGAACATGAAAGCAATGCACAGTTTTATTTTAAATATTTTCCTCCCATAGAAAAGAGTTATAAAGATAATTAACGTGGCTTAATAAATTAAGAACGTAATATTAAAAACAAAACTCAGTATACACTTTATTAATGTTGCAAACTAGATATAGGCCTACAAGTTAGCATGTGCCCAGAATATGAAAGCAACAAAACCATTATAAAGAAAAGTTTAACGTAAGTGGTTTATTGAATGAAGACAGTGATATGAAAAAGAACTAGGCCTATTAAACAATAACTCGTTTAGTGTTGAAAGGATTTCCGTATGTTATGTACGCACTGTATTTTCTCTTTGTTTTATACATACTGTAATATTTGTTTGTTATTATTGCAATAAAAAAAAAAAAAAAAACTGTGATATGAAAAGGCCAAATTCGGTAGCCTATAGTTTATAAAAATATATAGGCCTACAATGAATATATATGCAAACAGGCTAAATTACATGTTAAGCATTTTACTCCCATAGAAAACCATTATAATGAAATCATTTAAAGTGGCTAAATGCATTAAGAAATAATGCCAAATAAGGCCAAACTCAGTATACACTTTACAGTGATACTGCATAAAAAGGACAAATTCGGTATACAATTATATACAATATGCACTATGTGAAGGATTTCCTTCCTCCCCTTTTCATTTCTTCTGTAGCTCGGAGTTCTACCTTTCCATCTCGCGCTGTATCCGCATGCACTTGAGCCACTGGGTCATGTGACGGCATGACAACAAAACAGCGTAGCAGGGGAGGAGCATCGATGTTTGCATACGAGATGTGAAAAGAGCGGAATATACACCCACAGACATGTCTACACTTTGTTGAATGTATTAAACAATGCATTAAGTGTATAGGAGAAAAAATTAACCTAAAATATTGATCTTAACAGGCTAGTATCGATCCGATACCAATACCAACATTGGTATCGATACTATTGATATTAGGATCGATACGCCCACCCCTAGCATGTAGTAGGTAAATGACAAGAGTGGCAAAAGCAGGTCTACACAGAATCCAAACAATAAACTTTATTTGATGAAGGCCGCATCAGTAAGAACTTGGTCCTTTGTACACTTCATTTTATCTCGGATTAGTTTACAATCATAGCACAATTCTATGCAGGATCTTCAGAAAGATTGAAACTAAAAGACGAAGCTGTGCAACTATATTAAGTTTGATTTGATGTCCCACCACACAAATGTGACCCAGGACGACAAAACCAGTCTTAAGTGTAAATTTTTCGAAATTGAGATTTATACATCATCTGAAGCTGAATAAATAAGCTTTCCATTGATGTATGGTTTGTTAGGATCGGATAATATTTGGCCGAGATACAACTATTTGAAAATCTGGAATCTGAGGGTGCAAAAAAATCTAAATATTGAGAAAATCGCCTCCAAATGAAGTTCTTAGCAATGCATATTACTAATCAAAAATTAAGTTTTGATACATTTACGGTAAGAAATTTACAAAATATCTTCATGGAACAAGATCTTTACTTAATATGCTAATGATTTTTGGCATAAAATAAAAAATCTATAATTTTGACCCATACAATGTATTTTTGGCTATTGCTACAAATATAGCCCAGCGAGTTAAGACTGGTTTTGTGGTCCAGGGTCACAAATGTGAGTAACATTTTTTATTACGTGGTCACTATTGCTTTGTCTGTTATTACAGATCATTTGATATGTACTGAGTATTTATGCATCCATCTACGAAGGATGTAGGCCGTCAAACATACACAACTGTTAGCCAATCATAGCAGTGGGCGTTTACTTCTAAGTCTACAATCCACCACACCTATTAAAACAGAGCATTCTGATGAGGAGAAAATAGCTTATTACTTCTAAATAATGCTTTTGATGTAAAAATCTTGGTAACGTTATAAGTGGACCTCAGAGAACAGTACAAAATAAAAAAATAAAGACAGTTCATGACCCCTATAAAAAGGTTCCTTCTACATGCTTCTTGGCATGCAGAAGTAATTAAAAACTTAAATATGTGTTTTAACTAATAGATACTACTCAGAAAATACAAATTGTTCAAAATTAAAACTGGATGTGAAATATCATGCATAATGTGGTTGGATTGCACCAAACTTATAGCTTGTTTAAAACTAATCATCAAGTTGAAGACGTGCAGGTGGACACCTGATCCCATTAGCCTCTCTTCGGACTATCACTATCCTTATCTATAATACGGCCGAGGCCAAAAATAGGAAGAAAAATTAATAATCAGGTTGATTTTCTCTTCTATACAAGTATAGAAGCCCTCTGGGCACAACTTATTAAAGTTTTAAAAGAGAATTAACTCCTGCAGCAGGTGATGCTGAACTTTTAATTGCTCATCAAAGAATTAATAGTGGTCAAGCGTAGGGTTTGTGAAATTAATAAACAATATTAATAATCAAAATCTGAGTTACTGAAATAACTTCATTATGTTACAGCACATAAAAACACTGGCGTGAATATTAACATGTAGATCTAGTTTGCATGCTAGCAGACACTCAAGCAATTATGGACTTTAAAGGAACAGTTCATAATGAAAATGTGCTGAAAATGTCCTCACCTTCAGGCCGTCCAAGATGTAGATGAGTTTGTTTCTTCATCAGATTTGGAGAAATGTAGCATTGCATCACTTGCTCAGGAAGGAATGCTCTGCAGTGAATGGGTGCCGTCAGAATGAGAGTCCAAACAGCTGATAAAAACATCACAATAATCCGCACCACTCCGGTCCATCACTTAACATCTTGAGAAGACAAAAGCTGCGTGTTTGGAAGAAACAAATTCAAGACATTTCAAGTCCATAATTAATAGTAACGCCAGTGGAAAAGTCATCTGTTCTGAATCAGGAGAAAAATCAGCACAGATTAATCACCAGCTTTTGGTTTCTCAAGATGTTAACTGATGGACTTGAGTGTTGTGGGTTATTGTGATGTTTTTATCAGCTGTTTGGACTCTCATTCTGACGGCACCCATTCACTGCAGAGCATCCATTGCTGAGCAAGTGATGTAATGCTGTAATGGGCTGTGATTTGGTCTTTATTCATGTATTTATTTCAGTGTTTTGTTGGAAGCACTTGAGTGCAGTGAGTTATGTCTATTCATGAGCCGTGATCACTGTACCATTTGGTGAATTAGTTTTCATGGTTATATTGTGGGATCGTTGATGTCTCTAAATGGTGTGCTAAACCGATACCAGACTGTGGTTGGCAGGTTTACATGTCGGTCAGATGTCTCTTCCACTCTGAATGGGCAGTTCTTTGCTAATAGACCGCGGAGACTCTCTTACCAGTGAAGTTAGCGCTAGCGCTGCTGGCCGTACGCGGTCAGTTTGTGAAAACGGCAGGAAATGTAATTTTCTGTAATGTAAACAATTATAGATCGGAGTCGATGTTCTGCCCACACAAACACAAAACTATTACCGTCACATCACCCTACAGCACAAGAGCCTGTGTGTGTATGTGTGTGTGTGTTTGCTGGGTCGTGGGCCTTTCCCATAATTCCTCCCGAGTCTGTTTTGTTGGCTTATTGCTTTGTTTTCCTCTCTCTCTTGCTGGTTTCTGTGTTTATTAGCACATTAGCTCCTTGGAGGCTCAGAGTATCAGAGACTCACAGAAGCAGCCAGATCATTTCAGCCCTGTATTTGTGTTTGGAGAACTGACAGCAGCTGATCATTCGGTCTGTTTACTCACGTCATGCACATTTCTGCTCTTATTCTGATCCGTTCATCAGTGCATGTAAAGTTTATCTTGGTAATATTGCTGAATGATTTGAACAAACAATTAATGTGATTCCTGTGAAATATATCAATCTGTGTATTAAAAATGAATGGATATATTGAGTGTGTATGCACTTTGGAGCATGCTGTGCAGTTTAATTGCATCTTTTTTGTAGTTGAATACTCATTTAAAGCCATAATGTGATTTAGATTTTATTGATTAATTGAGCAGCAGACATTCTTCATAAGATTAGAATGTATTTACTTATTCATTTGCTTGCTTGCTTTCATCTTTTTAATAATTGCACTAAAGCTGCTTAAAGCAACCTGTTTCTGTTTTTATAGATGAGCAGGTATTGGAATGAAAATAGCATTTTGGTTAGTGGTGTTTCTTGGTTTCTTTTGTGTGGGTGTATGTATTGTATGCCTGCTAGGGGAGTAATTTTCACACACACACATACTGTATGTTTTTTTTTTTTCTGTGTATTGCAGTTTCTTCAAATTTTTAATATGCATATTAATATGTTTCTATGGTAAGCTGGTATACCATAAACCATCAAAAAAAAACTGTTAAAAAAACATTAGCTCATATAAAAATAAAAATAAAATTATATATATATATATATATATATATATATATATATATATATATATGTGTGTGTGTATGTATATGTGTGTATATATGTATAATAAAATATTAATTTAGTTTAACTTGATGTATTAACTAATACTGAACTGAAATAAGTTATTAAAAACTATATTGACATTAAACTAGTAATAACAATAATAACAAAAACACAACAAAATGACTAAAAATGTAACTAAAAGTTTAAAATGAAAACAGAAAATATAAAAAATAAAATTGAATTGATGAAAAAACAACTGTAATAGTATCTCACTGGTGTGGAGGTTTTCTAGGTATTGTATAGGTGTGAACTGTAGGTTGTTGTTAATATGTACAATAAAGTATAATACATGTTTTTATTGATTTTACAGATTTAGAGTTGAAGGTGTAGTTACCATAGCAACACATCTGGCATAACAGCAGTAAGCAGTGAAAACATATTCTGCCTTTGAACCTCTAGTAATCATAATCATGAGAAAAACAAGAGGGTTTCTAGCACTCCTGGCACTCCTGTTTCTAGCACTCCTGGCACATAATAAAAATATATCTTGAATCCCTAACAATGCAGACAGCACTTATTATTATTTTTTTTTTTGGTGTTTGGCTTAGTGTTAAGCTAAAGTTAAACTCAAACTCTTGTGCTTTTTGATGAGAGTTTACTTTGACAAGAAATTCAGAAGTAGATTTAATAATAAAGATGAATAAGAGAAATGTCTGCAATGAAATGTCCTCTAGATCTTTATATAACTGTGTGATTTTGTTTCTCAGTATGAAGTCGTTTTCTTCAGGATGCTGCTTGGTTGATTTTTATTTAAGCAATTTGCTGCTGGATAATGTGTTACTATGTATAATAATGGTCATTATTACAGGAAATATAATTTCTGATTGAAATATAATTCGTTGTGTTCTAAAATAAAGCAATAAGCCCTGTGAAGCCGTGGTTTACAGTGAATTTATAACAGCTAAGGGGAGTTGTTAGGCACGAGGCAGAGCTTAGCTGTTATAAATTCACTGTAAACCACGGCTTCACAGGGCTTATTGCTTTTATATAATGGTTATTCCATATACGTAGCAAGGTTTCACAAAATAAAACAAGGCAAATAAAATGTAATGATATTGATAAAAACACTATCCTTCTGCCAAACAATGTAGTTCCTCAGAAACGGTTGTGGTTGCATCAAATTGGTTGCTGAGCAACACACAGAAACAAAGAGGTGTATGTTTGTAGAGTAATTTACAACAGCTTCGAACGTGGCTCAACCAATCAGAATCAAGGACCAGAACTATCCGTTTTATAACAATTTTTTTCTTCTGATTCCAGAAACTTCCTCCTCAGGAAACGTCTTAATGGACACGACGACGACGCGCACCACGACTCGCCCGGTCACCATCACCATGACGACCGCCTCCACCTCCACCTCCACCAGCACCACCATGACCAGCAGCACCCGATCTCCCTCCACGACGCCGGCGGCCCCACGCAGCACCGCCACAGAGCGGCAGCCGGCGGCTCTTCCCGAGGTCACGGCGCGCTCCGACCCGTCCTCCGTCCTGCCCAACATCGCCGTGGAGTTCTGCAGCCCCGTCACCGACTCCTCCATCACCTGGCCCAAAACACGGCAGGGCCTCGTGGCCAAGCAGCCCTGCCCGCCAGGAACCATCGGTACGTTACAGCAGTCCACAGCAGCCGTGTAGTGATTGTGTTCACCAGCAGAGGGCGCCGAGAGATGCACTGGTTACTTAGTTGCGCCAATACTTGGACAGGAACAGAGCGCTATTATCATCAATTTATCAAAAGAGACATATATTGAAATATCTTATTCATTGTTAATATATTAACTAATTATGTTAGAGTAATACTCTTTGTTTGTCATGCAAGTAATTATTTCCACCATGAAATAAATAATGTTAAAATATAATCTCAAATTATATTTAAAAAAAAAGGAAGTCACAATTACGAAAGTCTGACTTTCTTTTTTGCAATTTTGGCTGTTGTTCTCTGAATTATGAGTTGCATTTCTGTCTTTTTCCTCACAATTCAGAGAAAAATAGTCAGAACAACGAAAAAGAAAGTCAGACTTCAGAGTTAATTTTTTTTAATTTTTATTTTTATTTTGAATTTATATCTCACAATTTTTTCAGAAAAAAAAATCAGATTTGCTGTTCAGAATTTTGAGATAAAAAATGAGAAATGCAAGATATAAAGTTTGTCTCAAAGTTATTCTCAGAATTGTGAGACAGAGGTGTGAATTGTGAGATATAAGCTCAGTTCTGAGAAAGAAAAATCAGACTTATGAGAAACAAACTCAAAAAAATAAAAATAAATTCATATTTGTCAGAATTTTGAGAAAACGTCAGAATTACAAACAATGAATTCAGAAGTCTGACTTTCTTTTTCATAGCTCTGACTATTTTTCTCTAAATTCTGAGTTACATCTCACAATTCAGATTTTTTATTTATTCATTTTTTTTCTGTTTTGACTTTTCCCTCGCATTTATGAATTTATATTTCATGAATCAGACTTTTTTTTTTTTTTTTTTTTGAAATTCTGAGAAAAACTGAGATATTACCTGGAAAAAGTCAGAATTGCGAGATAAACTTAAAGTCTGACTTAATTTCTTGCAATTCCGAGCATATTCTGTGTTTATGTCCCCCCACAAATCTGACAAAAAGTTGCGATTACTTTAATTTTTTATTTTTTAATTGTATAATTAGTTTTTTTTTTTTCTTGTAGTGGAAACAAGCTTCCATAGTTGTACTGCATAATAGCATGCAGGGTTGTTTTGCACAAAATTGGAAACAATCCTGAAAAATAATTATCTCACACACCCAGTATAAATAAATATATTAATCAACTAAACAATCACATCCCAGAAAGCACAGACTTCATGCTGAAAATGAGCCTGAAATGCCAAAATAACAAGCCTAATTAGGGATAGTAAAGACAAATATGAAATAAAATTTAAAAAACTGTAATTACTGTATACAATATATTCAGTTTGTGAAAAAAAATGAAATGCAGTTAAGAAAAGTAAAAAAAAATAAAATAAAATAGTATTAGTGTTATTGTAAAATTGTAACTTTGTTATAATACTGTTTTGATATGTTTGCTATTTGCTATAGTGTGATTATTGGTTATTTTTAATATAACCAGTTTGACTTGCAAACATAATGATAATAAACAATGTTTACAAAATAATCAATAATAATAATAGTAATAATAGTTATTATTATTTAACAAAAAAAAAAAAGAAGAAGAAAAATGTGTAGTCCCTCTATTTTAATTGATAGAGATTAACAAGTAACATTTCTCTTAGCCATGAACATCCTAGCAACTGCATAGCGACGCCTTGCCCCGTATCTTCAGAGAAAATAAGCCCTCATCACTGCATGTTTAACAGCTTGTTTTGGTAACCCAGGTGTGGTGTTTTTCTCTGTGGTTTATTAGTGAGTGTGTGGATGTGCAGCAGACGAGCGACGCACAGCACGAGCACAAATAACACAAACGCAGCACACGCATCAAACACACCGCTGCTGCGCTCGCTCACCTTCCACCTCGCTCTGTCACTCTGCTTCCTCTCCTTTTCTTTCTTTAAAGTTCAGCTTTTCCCTTCATTTCTCTCGCTGCTCACATCCAAACGTTTCCATGGTTTCGGGTGATTGGCAGATTCTTCATGATTAGTTGTTTGTTCTTGAAGTTTTCAGAGCATCAGGCTGGATTTGTCCTCTGGTCATTTCTCAGAGTAACACGTTCACATCTTCATAAAATCATTCAAAACGATAACAACATCAAAAAACACTAGCTGAACACCCCATTATATAATATCATTCAAAAGTTGAGAAATTAATACTTTTATTCAGCAAGGATGCGTTAAATTGATCAAAAGTGACAGTAAAGATATTAATAATGTAGAAAAATATTTATATTTCAAATAAATGCTGTTCTTTTGAACTTTCTATTCATCTGTGAATCCTGAAAAATTAAATGTATCACAGTTTCCACAAAAATATTGGGCAGCACAACTGCTTTCAACATTGATCATAATCTGAAATGTTTCTTGAGCAACACGGAAGGATTAATATAATATTGTAACATTATTTTTATTAAAAATATTTCACCACATGTAGACTATTGGACTGTATTATTGGGCAGAGAGAGTGTTTATTTTGATTGTTATTACTATTAGAAATGTATGTGTTTATTACATAGTCTTTTATCACACTGCTGTTGTACGTGTACAGTACATCTGGAGTGTGTGTGTGTGTGTGTGTGTGTGTGTCAGTGATCTCACCTGAGTGCCGATACAGTCATCCGACTGGAAGAATATGACATTTTTTCCCTCTTCTGTCCTTCTAATTAGAGCTGAAAATGAGATGTCTCTCTCCACGAGCTTTAATTGACCTTTACCAGTGCTCTCCAGGGAACGAACTCACACACACACACACACACACACACACACATCCCTGCATCTGGCTGTAGTTAGAGCTCACACACACACACTGCAGTGATTTTATCTCCATCAGAGGAAGTAATTACACATTCTTTTATGATCACAGAAGTTTGAAAGCGTTTTTTTGTCATCTGTGGAAGCGCAGTGACGGACGCTGATGTGTGTGTGTTTACGGTGTGATATGAATTCACAGTAACAGCTGCTTTCTGTGTGCAGGGACGGCTGTGTTCGCCTGTCAGGGGCCCGAGGGACTGTGGGACCAGCAGGGGCCCGACCTCAGCAACTGCACCTCCACATGGGTCAACATCATCAACCAGAAGGTTTGGGAAACACACACACACACACACACACACACACAAACACAATCAAACATATGTATGGGATAACCTGCCATTTTCACTAATTATACAACAGTTGGATCTGTCATTTGATTGGTTAAGCCGGTGATGTTATTGTTTACTGAAACTGTTCTAAAAAACCGGCAAGAAAGTTGTGAAATGTTTGTGCCAAATACTGAAGAAGTTTGTAAATGGAAAATATTTTGGTGCATCAGCTCAAAACTTATAACTAACAAGTTGCAGACATAATCGTTAAAAAGAAAAAAAAAAATTACAAAATGCTTTTATTCAGAGGCCAAAAAAGTGCAACATGCTAACTTTTGTGTAAATCTGTAACATTTTGCACTGAGCATGTTGCACTTTGTGATCCATTAACGTTTTTCCTTTTCACTGAGCAGGCTTTTTTTTTTTTTGTGGAATTTGTAACGTTTTCTCGTTGCACTTTTTTCTAAATGTTTTGCCAATTGTCTTTGCACTGAGCATGTTTCACTTTTTTAGGAATCTGCAACATTTTCTCTTTGCACTTTTGTTAATCAGTAACATTTTGCCTTTGCACTAATGCTTTTTTGTTACATCCATGTATGCAAGCTTCTCTTGTTGGACTTATCTAAAATAATAAAAAATGCTTTTCGTTTATTGAAATACTGCTGAGATAAAATGTAATGTAAGATTAAAAACTTGCACTTAAAAAAAAAAGAATCAGGAAAGGTAGTAGTTACACGGAAATTTGCCATAGCTTTGCATAGCTTACATACTATAAACTGCAGAAATAGCAAATAAACTTAATAAATACACTTTTCACTAGTCATTTTAATTAGTGTTGTGATTTTTACCTGAAATTAATTAAAGCTGAAATGATATATAAATATTAGATGAAAAACAAACAAAAAATTAGAAATACTTAGAAAACCTAATAAAAATATGGCACATAAATTGACTAATTATATAATTATAATTATACTTATAATTAAACTTACTAATAAGTAATATAATATAATATTATATAAATAATACTAAAATTACACTGGGCCGAATGAGTCAGTTTGGTTATAGCGTAGACTATAGTGTGACTAATTATATTTGTCACTTTCTGTTCACATTTATTTCATTGGTTTGTTCATATTCCTCAAGCTATGTTTTTATTTTAATAAGAATTACTGTAAGTATATTTAAAAGAGGAAGAGAGCCTTTACCATCATATAGAAAACTACAAATAATGTCTTTCAGTGTTTTCCTGCTAACTTTTACTTGTTCTTCATGTGCCGCTGACATAAAGGAGCTGTTTGCGCAAATCAATCCTACAGTTGTACAGATGTGAAATGAGTGTGTGTGTGTGTGTGTGTGTTTGTAGACCTAGCAGGCAGCCCAGAAGACAACATCTTTAGTTGCGTCTCATTAGCAAATAAACACATCTCTTCCTTTAGCTGGAGGAGTGATGTGATTAAACTCAACACGAGAGTGCGTGGCTCTCATCTGCGCTCATGTTTTTGCCACGACTTAAAAGAACAGAGCTGCACTGTCTTAGAAGTCAAGAGTCGTTCGCTTCTCACATCTTCAGCTGCCTCTAGCACACAACCACACGAGGATGATCTGATCTGCAGAGAATGAGCCATGTAAAATAATGCCATCATGTGCACCATGCGGATGCGGCAACCATATTACCAAATGTTTAATTATATATATAGAGAGAGAGAGAAAGAGGGAGAGAGAGAGAGAGAGGGAGAGAGTACAATGGGGTTAAATACACACCTTAAGAAAAAATGTGCTATTTCCTGCACCTGAAATGCATAATTGCAGAAAAATATATATATGCTTGTATTAAATCACTTTAGCAAAGTTAGTACTATTTATATTTTATTATATGATATGATATGATTAATATCATGTTTTTAAATATGATGGTTTCATTCTAAACATGGTGATTATATCTAATATGGACACCCAACATAATATATGATATTCACCATCTGAATCTAACCATGTCATGTCAACAAATGGAAAAGTCAGCGATCTATTAATTATCATGTTAATCACGGTGCCTTCAGCCCCAACAGCAGGGGCGCTTTTTACCCCAAATACCATACTTTTACATATTCTTTCATTATTTAAAAACTGTTGCTTTAATTATATTAAACAAAACTGAAAATCATAAAGAAGACCTTTGTCTCAAAATATATGCATTAATTTTAGCGATTCTCATTTGCTACTTAAATCTACAACATTTAAAAAAACATCAAATATTAGATCAAGTAAGCACAGAATCAACTTTGCACTGCTGCGCACGATCGCGTCAAAGATCAGACAAATATACACGTGCACCTTGAAAAGCGAATGTTTTGGAAAGTGCTATGCCACGTTTTTGTGCCATCTAGTTTAGAGGAAAATAATATCAAAGGTGCCTTTAGCCCCGTTGTACCCTATATATATATATATATATATATATATATATATATATATATATATATATATATATATATATATATATATATATATATATATATACGATTCTCTGCAGATCCATCAATCAATATTGCGTGATCATAATTCCCACCTTCAGTAATGGTAAATTTCTCCGTTCTACTAACACAGATGAAACATGAAGCTGATAAATATATGATTATGACAGAATATGGTTTACATGTGTTTTTCATGCATTTTGTGCCTTTTTTAAATTCGAATAAAAGATGTTTACATGAGAAACGGTAAACCGGTGTTCAGTTTATTATAAAAAGCTACACGTAATACATTTATGTGTCATTTTTTATATCAAATCTGTGTTAGGTCACAATAGAATGTTATTACAAACACTCTAAGTGAGCTTTGAGCAGAAATATTGTATTACTGTCACTCTGAAATAGATGAATGGTGCGTTCTGACTTTTTGAAAGCCCTGCATGGATTGATGTACCAGGATCACAAATCCCAGACTGTAAATCCTCTCTTTAAAGCTGATATTTATTAATAAATAAATAACTTGCATTCAAATTGTCATCCATGCATTGGCTGGGACTCAAACCCGTGATGACCTTGGTGTTGTTTATCGTCACGCTCTGCTGTTTGAGCAACAGGAACATTAACAACTATTCCAACACCTTCAGTTCTGCTGACCGTCATCAACACACACCTGCTTTACTGAATCATTTCATTCAGAGCTTTTACATAAATGAATGGAAAAAACAAAAACCCTTCATCTGTCTTGTGGAGAAATTCTTAGATAAAAGTGGATTTTTTTCAATGTTAAACACATTGCCTTATGCCAGTGTAACATGCAGAGACAGCTGATAATAGCTTCTGTTTGTGATCAGTTTGTGTGTGTGTGTGTCGTAGATTCGAGCGGGTGAACCTGCAGCCATAATTTCCCGTGAGCTTTCCGAGCAAACCAAGGGTCACATGCACGCGGGTGACATCACCTACACTGTCCGGGCCATGGGTCACCTGATCGACCTGCTGGACGTCCAGCTCAGGAATCTCACCCCCGGAGGAAAGGACAGTGCCGCCCGGAGCCTCAATAAGGTACTGCGTCTGACATACAACACTATAATATATGTCAAGTCATATGTATTATTACAAGCACTATAAACACTGTTTCAGAGCAGCTTTACAGAAAAGCATGATGTTGGTGTTTATAATATCTTAATATCTTCATGGCTTAAAGTTGTGTAGAGCTGAGCGATAACATTTTGCAATCTGGAATCATTCCTACCCAATCATACTGCCTTTCAATAAAATGGTTACTCAGCTTCTGCGAATGGTTGCACAGAAATGAGTGTAAACTGTGTTTGGACTGTGAGATCAGAACACCCCGGACTGATTATTTCAGGGACAAACAAAGAAGAATATGTAATGGATATACAATCAGCCGGTTATTTTCACAAAATAAACCCTGACTGGGTGATCGGGACCTGGTGCAAAGCTCATTACCCAGCTACTTACCAGATAAATAAAGAAAGGGACATGAAATATTGATTTGAGTTTAAATGATTCAGTAATGTGAAAATAAAGAGAGCAGAGAGAGTGCAGCACCAATGAGCAAAAAGTCCTGATCAGTGTGTTAAGTGTTTATCTTGTGATAATGACCATCTGTCTGTTCATGCGTTACACAGATACTCACAGATGCACTGAACATTTTTTTCTTATTAAATAAGTGCAAGAAGCAACTTGAGGTTCTTATTTTCACTAAAACAAAACTAAGTGTCTTACAGAGATGTGATGCCTCTAACAAGTTGACAAACTTGGGCAAATCCACACTTGTGAAAAA
The DNA here is from genome assembly GCF_012432095.1 of Onychostoma macrolepis. Lineage (NCBI taxonomy): Eukaryota > Metazoa > Chordata > Actinopteri > Cypriniformes > Cyprinidae > Onychostoma > Onychostoma macrolepis. Next base: position 3,072,833 of record NC_081161.1, on the reverse strand, counting down.
GGAGTGTGCTTAATGGTATATTGGATGTGCACTAGTGCAATTCATATCTTCAAAAGTGTATTTTATAATTTTTATGTATATATATATATATATATATATATATTAATGTTCTAATAGAAATTACATACAACCCGAATTCCGGAGATGTTGGGACATTTTTTTTTTTTTTATGTGAATAAAATGAAAACTAAAAGACTTTCAAATCACATGAGCCAATATTTTATTCACAATAGAACATAGATAACATAACAAATGTTTAAATGGAGAAATTTTACACTTGTATCCACTAAATGAGCTCATTTCAAATTTGATGCCTGCTACAAGTCTCAAAAGAAGTTGGCACGGGGGCAACAAAGGGCTTAAAAAGCAAGAAATTGTGAAATAATTCAGCTGGGAGAACATCTAGCAACTAATTAAGTTAATTGATATCAGGTCTGTAACATAAAAGGGATGTGTTACAGAGGCAGTCTCTCAGAAGTAAAGATGGGCAGAGGATCTCCAATCTGTGAAAGAGTGCGTAAAAAGATTGTGGAATACTTTATAAACAACGTTCCTCAACGTCAAATTGCAAAGGCTTTGTAAATCTCATCATCTACAGTGAATAACATCATCAAAAGATTGAGAGAAACTAGAGAAATCTCTGTTGCGTAAGGGACAAGACCAAAGACCTTTGTTGGATGCCCGTGGTCTTCGTGCCCGCAGACGACACTGCATCACTCATCAGCATGATTCTGTCATTAACATTACTAAATGGGTCCAGGAATACTTCCAGGAACCACTGTCGGTAAACACAATCCACCGTGCCATCTGCAGATGCCAACTAAAGCTCTATCATGCAAAAAAGTCAAAATTTGACATTCTTGTTGGAAATCACAGATGCCATGTCCTCCGGGCTAAAGAGGAGGGAGAAAGGTATATAAAGGATTTAGAGTAACATATGCTCCCCTCCAGACGATGTCTATTTCAGGGAAGGCCTTGTGTATTTCAGCAGGACAATGCAAAACCACATACTGCCGCTATTACAACAGCATGGCTTCGTAGTAGAAGAGTCCAGGTGCTGAATTGGCCTGCAGTCCAGATCTTTCACCTATAGAAAACATTTGGCGCATCATTAAACGAAAAATACGTCAAAGACGACCACAAACTCTTCAGCAGCTGGAAACCTATATCAGGCAAAATGGGACCAAATTCCAACACCAAAACTCCAGAAACTCATAAACTCGATGCCCAGACATCTTCAAACTGTTTTGAAAAGAAGAGGAGATGCTACACCATGGTAAACATGCCCCTGTCCCAACTATTTTTGACCTGTAGCAGGCATCAAATTTGAAATGAGCTCATTTTGTGCATAAAATTGTAAAATTTCTGTGTTATGTTATCTGTGTTCTATTGTGAATAAAATATTGGCTCATTTGATTTGAAAGTCTTTTAGTTTTCATTTTATTAACATTTTTAAAAACGTCCCAACATTTCCGGAATTTGGGTTGTATTTTAGTTTATCATAAATGCTTGTTAGTACATTCAGCAGTACTTTCAATGACAATATATGTAATTATGACAGTACATAAAAAATATGTACTTAAGTCCTATTTAAGTGGGTCTGAAACACTCTAAAGTTCAGCTAATTTCATACCGCATTTGAATTTTAACAATCGCACTTAAAGTGTAATATTTCCATATTTCCATAATAGGTATGCTAAAGTATACTTCTTTTTCCCAAGATTGCAGTGATTTTTACATGACAATGATGTACTAAAACCTGAAAAGTTTTTTTCTTTTCTCTTTGCATTTTTGAAAAGTTTCATATACAGACGTCAATGTAGTCAAAATTATCCCTATTCACAGGAATCCATGTAAATGACTAAAATTGCTGTATAATGCATGCCAGACCAGTAGTTGGCAATGTCAATTTGTAAAGAAACACTATGTGCCTGCACACATTCCTGTAGACTGAACACTTCACAAATTTGCATTTTTGTATGCAGAGATGTTAACAGTATTGAAGACCAACAGTATTGGATACTATAACCATATTGGAAACAATAACAGAAGATAACGGTTTTGGTGACGATAACAGAGAAGATAACAGTATTGGAGACTATAACTAAGATGGTAACGGTATTAGAGACGATAACGATATTGGAGATAATAACAGAGACGATACCAGTTTTAGGAGAATTAATTACATAATGTGCCGATTAATAAATCAAAATCACATCATCACCCCAAAAAAAAAAAAAAAGATCATTTGAAGTCATTATTGTGTTAGATGAGAAAAGCATTGGTAGACATTACATAACTGTCTTTAGAATTAAATGTTTTGATTCAACATTGCATAAATTATACTAATAAATGGGTATTAATGGGTTTGTTTAAAAAAAAATTATAATAATAATATTTTTTTTTTCTTCAATGAAATTAAACTAAAAGCTCCATTTCACTGTCTTTATGAATGAATCACTGAATCATTGGCTCACTCGATTCGTTCAGTCGACTGATTCAGTCAGAAATTAAGCAAGTGTGACTGTCTTTATGAATGAGCCATTAAATCATTCACCCACTCGATTTGTTCAAAACAACGGATTCATTTAGTAAAAAAAAAAAAAAAGGTGGTTTGCTCTGAGACCTGCAACTGTTCTGCTGTGGCTTTGTTTGATACTATTTTTGTTGGCGGAATTGCACAAAAATAGACAATACTGTGTCTAAAATGTAACATAATATTAACTTCCTGTTTATTGAACTGTCAAATCAATATCACATTTGCAACTGTACAGATATTTGGGGTAAAACAGCTCTCTTGCTCATTTTGATATAAATATAAGGCAAAAACTCATACGGGGCATTTTCTGCCGTCATATATTGAATTTAGGGCATACTGTATTCTCATAGGCTATGTCACGCAGTCAGTCATCCTGCATCACGTTCATCAGTAACTGCATCAGTGTAAGACGATGGACAGGTCTGGGTGGGACGGGTTTTTCCGTAATTAATCACACCATATTACTGCATTAAATAGACGAGCCTATTTCTTCTTCTTATGTTTGACTTCACCAGCAGAGAAACGGACAGGAAGCGCGAGGCAGATAAAGCGTCCTCTTTGATGCAGTCGGTATGGAGAGCAGGAGGAGGAGAGCAGTGGGTGTTTTTTTAATGATGTCCGTGTTTGTCAGGATGAATGATCCCCTGTGTTTCTCCCCGCAGTCAGCCGTCTGTTTAAAAATAGGTTTAACTTGGGCGAAGAGAAATTCTCACCGTCCTGAGGCTCCTATCGCTCCGAGGACATTATGCGGCATGAATAATCGCCAGCGTTATTAAAGTTTCCACGGAGTTAAAGAGGTTCGCTTTGACGCTGTTTTCTCCAGACCTGCGTGTAGTTTGTCTTCAGACACTCAGAGAACAAAGCCCTTTTTATTCAGACGTTGTGTATATATTAATATTACACACAGGGTCCAAAATTAACAATAAAAGAAACCGAGTGCCAGTAAAACTTGGCTTTGGAGAGTAAATGAAATAGTTGGCCAATAGCTTTGTTAGGAACTGCAACATTTAGGCTGTTGATTCATTCAGTGAGGTATTATTTATATACTATAATAGCATTTATTAATATCTTGAATTAGCTTTTATGTTTTATCTTTTCAGCATTTAATTTCTTTCTAAAAATATTTTATTTCAGCCTAATTTAAATTTTTAGTTTTATAGTTTTAATAGTTTTACATTTTTCAATGTAATAGCTTCATTTTTTTTTTTTTTCTTCAAACCTTCTTGTTTGTTTGTTTGTTTTTGATCTAAACCTTTTCATAAAAATAATGTGATTATTGCATTTGGTGATCTTAAAGTTTTCATATTTGGACCCTGGATGTTATTAATTTACTTAATAAGCAAAGCATGCTATTGGTTAAAATATAGGGATTTTAAGGATGATTCATTCAAATACCAAGATTGTTTATTTATCTGTTTGTTTTCCAAACATCTAATAAACAATTTTAATAAAACATTTTCATCATCGGTTAAAAATACAGTATAAATATTGCTGGACAATTTTTCTTAATTTATTCATTGACAAAAGTAAAACTTTGTTTTGTTTTTTGTTTTGTTTTGATTTGTTTTTTCCCGCAAGTTTTAATTTTAGATGATAGATGTTATTAATTTACTTCATCAGCAAATCATGCAATTAAAATTTGACAATCTAAACATAATATATTTTAAGTCAAATTTCAAACGCCCTTTAATGAATGAACATTGCTTGTGCAATCAAAGTACATAAATTAAAGATTCATTATTTCATTAATTTATTTATATTTTATTTATATTTTATGATCACTTGCATATTTTATTTTATTTTTATTTTATTTTATTTTTTTATTTTATTTTTTATTTTTATTTTTTTATTTTACTCAAACCATTTAATAAACCAATTAACAAAAATGCAAAGTCCAGTTTTATTGCCGGTCAAAAATCTTCTGAATTCATCCACCATTAGCAAGTAAATGTTGGATCCTGACAACACACACATTCACAGCACTGCCACTGGTTTCTGTGGAGTAATATATTCCTAATTAAAATGTACGTGTTTAGCAGTCACTTTTATCCAAGGCTTACACTGCGTTCAAAGTAAACGTGTATCATTTTTGTCAAACCCATCATCTTAGTTCTTCTGGTGACAGGCTGTACTGTCTGAGACACAGAACCGCTCAAAATTAATTAACTTACTTTTAAGAGTGTCATTTTTCAGATCGGGGCGCCCGAGCGTGGAACACAAACACCTGTTTCCACGCGTCTTCTGCGAAATTCACACTTCGTTTCCACCCACAATCCTGCAAACTTCACTTTGCACAGCCGCAGCGATCAGCGCGCGTCATGCTCACACGTTCTGACGGAGGCCGTCACACTCTTCATGCTAATTAATCGAAGCGGTAATTTTAAACTCAATCTGCCTTTGGATTTCACAGCTGTTTGATTTGAGCTTCAGACTCAGTACAGGGATCACTGATTTAAAACATGTCAGCTCTGTGTGAGGCGTCTACATCTTCAGTTCATCCTCATGAGCAAGCGAAATATGCTACGTTAGGTTTCTTGTGCAAAAATAGTGAACAAATGGTGATCATGATACTCAAGTAATAAAAAGCATAGCACACACAAATATTGGGTGAAATTGTGCAGTTTTAATTACATACAACTGTTCTTATTTATCCTTTTCAGGATTGAAATCAGTGTTATTTTAGGATTATTTAAATGCTATCATAGCGTTGATTAATTTTATGAATATTATGAACTGAAAGTTTTAGTAATTTCTTTGTATGATTTTGTCTTTTTTAATTTCCTATTTAGCGTTTATTTATTTTTATTTCAGTTTAAGTTTTAGTCATTTTAATACTTCAACAAACTTATTCCATTTAGTTGTCAAGGCAAAAATTACAAAAAACTAAACAACTATTTTAGTTAACATTTTTAGTAATTTTGTTAAATGATTTTGTCATTTTAATATATATATTTTTTTAAGTAATTTACTTCAGCCTAAAATTATTTATTTCATTTAGTTGCTAAGGCAACATTTCTCATTTTCATTTAAGTTTTAATTGCATGCAAATATTCATTATATGCAAATCACATGCTAATACCTTTTCAGTGTTGAAATCAATGATGTTTTAGTATTATTTATATCCTATTATATCCTATTATAATGTGTATTTTACTTTTATACTTTCAGTTTTGATTGTAATTTTAGTTTGTTGTGATTTTCATTATTAGTATTTCAACTAGGACTTAATTAGTATTTCATCTTAGACTTAATTATTCCAGTTTGCTGCTAAAGCAACATTAATACTTTTTGCTTACATCTAATAGTTCTACATCTACTATTTTAATTTTATTTCATTTAATCTTCATTTGTTACCTTAAACAAATTTTCATTGTTTTATTTTTCGCTAACAGTAGCAACACTGATTGAAATGACGCATAACTGCATTTATAGTCATTGTCTATTGTCAAAATAGCAAATCGTTGACTAATTATTTGGTTGTAATGCAAAAATTAAGCATTTTATTTCTAAAAGGCTAACGACATCACTCGTTCGTTTCCCAAAGCATCATGATTGTTTTGTAAAGATACAGTCAGCAACACATTCGACACGCTCCGCTAGTCGAGTAAAACCTTTAATGCCAAGATCAAGTTTACAGACGAGGCAGCTGAAGAGGAGCTAACAGGAGCCGCTAAAGAGTGAGAGTAATGTGATCTAAAGATGGCTGCCGTCAGCTGCATTAACATTCAGGCACTAGCAGAGACAGACCTGCCTGCTATTTATTTTTATCTGTTCTCTTCCCTCTTCCTCTGCGAGACTTAATAATTCATGGCGTACAAACACACACACACACACACACACACACAGGCCTTGCTGCTCTTTACTCATGTGGTGAGTCTAAATGTGCAAACATCAAGCGTGAGGCTGCATGTGTTGACATGAGTGAAATATATTGTGTCGTAGTGAAATATATTTTTGGAAATACAAGCCAAATAAAATAGTTTATGCACTACAGTTCAAAAGTTTGGGGTCAGTAAAGAAGTCTCTTCTGCTCACCAAGGCTGCATTTATTTGATCAAAAATGCAATAGAAATTGTAAAATATTATTGCAATTTCAAACAGCTGTTTTCTATGTGAATATATGCTAAAATGTTCTTCAGTGTCACACGATCCTTCAGAAATCATTCTAATATGCTGATTTGCTGCTCAAGAAACATTTCTGATTATTATCAATGTTGAAAACAGTTATGCTGCCCAATATTTCTGTGGAAATTGGGACACATTTTATTTTTCAGGATTCACAGATGAATAGAAAGTTCAAAAGAACAACATTTATTTGAAATAGAAATTGTTTGTAACATTATAAATGTCTTTAATGTCACTTTTGATCAAGCTAATGCATCCTTGATAAATAAAAGTATTATTTTTTTGAAAAAAAAATAAAAAATCTTACTGACCCCAAATTTTTGAACAAAAATTTACTGTATGTTGCACAACCATAGATTAATGTGTATTATTGATAATAGTGAAGTTTTATAGTTAAGGTTTTTTCTTCCTTCATTAGGTAATTCCTTTCTTTCTTTTAGAACCTGAAAGCAAAGCAAAAGAGAAAATGATAGAAACATAAGAAATGACAAAATAACAGCAGAAACAATAAAACAGCAACACTGTCGTAACCAGACGCGATACAACCAGATTCTGTCCACGTCACCTTATGTGGTTATAAAACGTGATAAAACCAATCACTATTCACAGCCAGTACATAATCAAATTCATAAAAATAACAGTTTTACCATTATTCAATCAAAACTCACACTCACTGACTCATGCAGTGTTTTTTCCGGGAAAACACTTGAACTCAATTTGAACGTTTTCAAGCTCCGAGTTAAATGATCCATCGTATCGTTCATTATGACCATTAAAGCCTCACAAAATATTATTCAAACTCTAATGAAACCTTTTTTGATGTTATTGAAACTCAATCAGCACCTGATCTGTCAGCTGTGAAGTTATAGAAGTAGAACCCATTACAACCGAACGACTCTCAGAAATGCCACTCTCAGAAAAAAAAGCGCTTTTCAAAAGGTACAACTATGTACCATTAAAGTACAAATACTTACACTGGAGGTACTAATATGCACTCTTGAGAGTGTATGGAAGTAATAAGTGTAATTTGGTGTCAACTGTAACCAACCACTGATCCAACAAACCATATGAAGGAATTTTCTGTATTGATTTTTGCCTGCATTTTGACTTACGAATTGCATGTCATTGTTGAATTTAACATACAACGTCCTTCCAGTTCCTTTCTCCTGAATTTCTCTTTCAGCGATCGTCTCTCTTTTGAGCAGGGCTCTTCTGACATGCAGGAGTTCTTGATCAGTCTCATTCGTGCCAAACTGGATGAATCTTTTCCTCTGGGTTCAGTAGGATGTGATTTATGTGCTTCCAAAGGCTCTTTCACACCAAACGCCAATGCGGTTTTCAATGGAAACTATGGATTCCTGTGGAGCTCTTCACAACATTCGCTTTGTATATTCACTCACCCTTTAACAGATTCTGTGCAATAATTAAACACAAAATGAAATAATACCGATACAGCACTGAGAGGTGCATTAGCCTTGCACCAACTACTGCTTTTGTTCCATTGCATTATTTGCTTGAATAGACGCTTCGTTGTGTTCGGTGTGAAAGACCTTGAGACTGTGGAATGTTCTGCTTGATACTAAAGCACTTCTCTTTGGGTTTTCAGCTGCAGAAAAGGGAGCGCTCCTGTCGATATTTCGTCCAGGTATTTTCCTCTTTATATTTGCACCGCTTTCATCCTCACGTCGCATGCTTTGCACTTCATTCGCACCCGCCACATGCTCCTCCTGTTTTTTTGTGAGGTCATGTTGTTGTCATTTGAGCCCTTGAGGCCTCGAGCCTGCGATCACAGGAACACGCTTGTGAAAAGAAGTGCACTTTAGCATGCTTTTAGTGCAGAAATTAAAGAATATACTTAAGTGTGAACTGTTAATTGCAATTAAACGAAAAATTATTATAGTTTCAGTTTATATTAAATGCAGTTAGTTTAATTTTAAAGCGTTTTTGACCTAGGACTTAAGTACAGCTTTACATGTAATTTCATAATTACTTCTATTGTCTACTGAAATATGTTAAAGTACTGCTGAATGTACTGACAAGCATTTATGATAAACTAAAACATACTTTGTTTTTATAATTTATATTGAAACGTGTGTGTCATGTATTTAAATCTATTTGTAATTACACTACAGGTAAAATGATAATGAAGTACTTTACATGTGCTTTTTGTATTCCTTTAAAACACAATGATTAAAATGTATTTTAAAGTGTGTTCAGAAACAGTCATAAAAGTGTCTCTCTTTAAGTGGCCTTTTATTTCATTAATATTATATTTTCAGCAAGTACCGTTTATTAAAAATACACTTTTTAAAGTACACTTTTTAAAGTGCACATTCACTACAATTAAGCGCACTTCTTTTTCACAAGGGCAGCATTTTCAAAGGCAAATGCAATTATCAGTCAGCTACTAATTGTATTATTAGGTAAGGATCTATTTTTTGTTCACGGCCTCATTATTACCCATGACTCTGTGTTTTTGCATCAACGAGAGCAGCTGTGCTTATTATCTTTTGAATAAACTAGTTTTGGGTCATGTTTGCAAGCTATTAGTTAGAATTAATTCAGTGTTGTTCAGAAATGCAGGCTTGAGAAGCACAGCTGCTCTCGGATCAGTAGTCGCCTGCAGCTTTTTGCCTGAGCTCTGCTGCTGCCGCTGACCCTGTCAGGTCATGTGACCGTCAGCCTTCCCTGCATGCACTTGGCGATTGTTGAGCAACAGCTGTTTTGACCCATCATAGGTCAAGTAGACTTGATGAAGTGACGTGTGTTAGTTCAGATGTCAAAGATCATGACTGTTGCTGAAGATGCTTCATCTGTTTGACTCATAATGCATTTTCAGACTAGAGCTATTGTGTGAATCCAGATCTGTCTGGTTGGCGTCAATTCACTTGAACCGAACCTTTGAAGCATTTGGACTCAGTGCAGAACTTGTGAACATGATGGTGTAAAATGTATAGGTGCCATATATAATTAACTGAGAACTGGGAAAATATAGTTATTAATTTTTAAGCGTTATTGGAAATAGCGTCAGTAATGTGCAGGTGAGACCTCAGCGATCTCATTTGCCAGTTTGTTTGCAAGCATGACCTGAAAAACACCATGTTTTTAGCAGAGTTAGCAGGATATGTCACTCTGTGAAGATAATTTCAAGATCTACCAGAGTTATTTTAATATTATTTACATCATGGGTCATCAAACTTGGTCCTGGAGGGCCGGTGTCCTGCAGAGTTTAGCTCCAACTTGCTTCAACACACCTGCCTGGAAGTTTCAAGTATACCTAATAAGACCTTGATTGGCTGCTTCAGGTGTGTTTGATTAGGGTTGGAGCTAAACTCTGCAGGACACCGGCCCTCCAGGACCGAACTTGGTGACCCCTGATTTACATGATTGCATATATTTTTATTGATGTTTTGAAATAGGTTTTATTTGTATATTTTCAGGTTTCATTTTAATTGTAGGTTCATTTTTAGTTCTGTTGTTTTGTGCCATTTCTATTAGTTTTTGTTCTTTTTAAATATTACAATTTAGGTTTGTTTGTTTGTTTGTTTATTATTTATTTATTATTATTATTTTTTTCAGTTTACGTTTTTATTTTATTTTATTAATACTATTAATAATTAGACATTTTAATTAATTTATTTAAAATGAATATTTACTTTAAATATTTATTTAAAATGTAAACTATTTTATTAGTTTTAGTTAGCAATAATAACACTGGTTTGAACTTGAACCTGAATTCAGTTTATGGAGTAATAATCGAATAAAAAACAAAAAACAAAATGAAAAATATAAAGCCACATCTGTAAGTAAGAATTAAGAATTAAGAAATTAATACTTTTATTCAGCAAGGATGCATTAATTTGATTTTTTTTTTTTAAGTCAGTAAAGACATATATATTGTTACGAAACACTTCCATTTTAAATAGAAACATCAAAGAATTCTGAAAAATAAAATGTTGATAATAATCAGAAATGTTTCTTGAGCAGCAAATCAGCATATTAGAATGATTTCTGAAGGATCATGTGACACTGAAGACTGGAGTAATGATGCTGAAATTTCAGCTTTGATCACAGCAATAAATTAAATTTTTACATATGTTCACATGAATTTATTTTTTATTTTTTATTTTTTTTTATTTTAAATCATAATAATATTTTCACAAGTGCCAACTCTCTCTTAAGACTTTGTACGTGTAATGTTTGTCAGAAAATGTCTCATGCATACCGATCAGAAAAGTTTGGTCTGTTATTCCTGATGCTAAGAATTTGATGAGTGTAAATCAATGGATTTGCTTTCGCTGGTCAGTAGACGATATGCACAGAAAATACAGTGGTTCTGGACGGGAAGAGCAGTGCATTTCCACTGAGAGCTGAGAAGTGCAGAGATTTTGATTATTTTTGTTTCGTGCTCCAGCGCAGAGTTTGACTTATTAATAACAGTGATGGATCGATACCCGACCTGATCCCGCGTTAAGAATAGATTTCTAGCGCTGTGTTCAGAAACCAAAGCTCAGTGTACATTACGGGTACAGAGTGTGTTTTTCTGAGGGGAAATGGGTTTGATGTTTAAACTATTGATGCCCTTTCACGATCAATAAACGACCCGCAACAAACTGAGCCGCTGTTGTTCTGAGGGAAAGAGATGTTCATGCGTTTGGAGAGCTGTGGCCCGTCTGGATGAAAATTACAGAATTATTCTGTATATTCCTCAATCTGTATGCCCACTGCAGTCTTCTTTTCCAGTTTACACAAAAGGTTATTATTGAGAATATGGGGAATATTATTATATAAAACAATGAAGAGAACATCTTTCTTCATCACTGTTAAATGTGGTATTGTATACTGCCAAACATTGTTGATAAGTCTATAAAAGCATCTGCTAAATGCATGAATATAAATGTTTATAAACTCCTATATGCAAATAGCATCTATTTTCTGTTGCACTTAAATGATCAAATGATGCCGTTCTAAACCCATGACTTTCTTTGATTTTAAAGAAATGTTGAAGAATGTCCTTGCTGCTCCTTCTCCAAGCAATTATATTGAGACTGAAGCTTCAAAAGTAGGCACATTAAAAGCAGCATAAAAGCAATATAATATTATATTATATTTAATGTCTTCTGAAGGGATTTGACAGATTTGTCAGCGGAAACTTATTTTAACCCTCGTGCTGCACTGAAAATCTTTTACCTAATTTGGTGTTCAAAAATGACCAGCCTTTTAAAAATTGCTTATCAATTTCTTATGCTATATTATCACCGATTCTTGGAGTCAATGTTTTTGTTAACTTGTTTTCTTTCAGTTAACACAGATTTTGTGTTTCATTTTGTAAGTAAAACATTTTTTGACAATTTTGGTAATATTCACTCTAAAACTGAGGTGCATAAGATCAGCTCAGAATCAATCAGTCTCAAAAACAAATACAAAACCTGTGCTAATTAAAAGAAAGCAAACTGATAATAATAATTTCATAATAATTCTGCATAACAAGAAATGTATGAGAAATTTTTGTAGGTCAGTCAGTTTTGACTGGGAACAACCCAAGTGGAACAAGGTGAGGAAAGAACAAAAATAAACTTAGTACAAAAATGATATTTTTTTTAGGAAGTTGTGAGTAAAGTCAGTATGTTTTAGTCCAATGTGAAAAATTAGGTCAAAAAGTCTGAAATACAACTTAAATTGAACTGTGAAGACCAAATCAGTACTGAGTTCTTAAGTATTGTAAAACACTGTTTTGGTATTTTAATGATATGTTCTTGTGCTATTTTGGTCCTTTTTGGAGATTGACATATAGACAGTCAATGTATGGAAAAGAGCTGCATACATATTCTTCAAAATTTCTTCACCCGCATTTCTGTGTGAGTATTTCTTGGACTTTTTATTTTTCTTTCTCTTCTTATTTTGCCAGTAAAGCACTTTGAATTGCCATTGTGTTCGGTGTGTGTGCTATATAAAGAAACCCAGTGCAGGCACTGCTGGCATTAATAAAGTCATTCCTTACTGCACCTTGTGGGAAAAGTGAATGTCAGTGTTGGACTGTACTGAAGAAACATCATCATTTCACAGCTCTTATATTTCAGACGTGTAACCGTCAGCGCGGTGAGATCAGAGAGCGACTTGACCTTCATGTGAACATGTGAAGCTCATGTAAGCGAAACTAGACCCGATGGACTGAAGCCTGACCAGCCTATCGCAACAGAATGAGTCTTTTTACAACTGTCTCACGAATAAACAGCTGACAACATGATTAATGCTCACATCAGCGTTGAAATAAAGCAGCATCAAAACCTTCAATAAATGCATCGATTCAGATATGAGGCTCAGTTCACATATGCACCCAAAAGATCATCTCCTTTAAATGCACGCAACATATAGGATGCTAAGCTATAAATACATTGAAGTCATTTGGTTTCTGAAATTTAATGCACAATTAGATTCTACACTATTAGCATTTGTGCTCAAAAAAGTGCTGTTTATCATTAGTCAGTTTTAGAAATTTGTGAACTTTTCTGACTATGGAAGCTCCCTCCACGGTATAAAAAATGGGAAAAGACTTATTTTTGTTTTGTTTTTTCCAATCCTCAGAACTCCGAGTTTATGTCTTTGCAATTAATAACTCGTAATTGCAATTCTGTGAGGGAAAAAAAATAAAAATAAAAAGTCAGAATTGAGAGAGAAAATGTTGCACATGTGAAGTTAAACGAAGGCTTTAAGGCCAAACAGAAGCATTTGCCTGGATGTTACTTTAATAGTGGGCGGGACTAATGCGCAAGCTGTAATCCCATTGGCTAGCGCTCACCTTTCAGTGTCTGCATTTCAATTTCAGCAAATCACTATGCGCGAATATGGCAACATGATTAATATTCATGAGCCCAACAACTTACCATTAGATATTAGTGAGTCTACCTGAGGGAATGCATGGGCATAAAGAGAAGTCTTTGATGATTATTGTAAGTTAATGTTGTTAAATAGACTAAAACATTTTACTTTTGAATAACTTTTAGTGTGTTCTCAAACTTAGAGCTCATTATTGTTAGTCTTTTGTTCACAGAAACTCTCATAGACCAATAAACATCGCCAGCAAACCCAATATACACGGCTGCAACAATGTTTTAGTTCTAGTTATTTAAGTTCTGTTATAAAAAAATGCTTGATTGACTGACATTTATTAAAAATGATTGTATCTTCATGAATAGCAATTTAAAACCACGGTTGTATTGTGAAGAGAGGCTGATGAGATGTAAAATTAATTTCCAAAATACGGTTTTTAGATCCTTTATACACGGCTACATTAATAGATACATTAGTGACCATACAAATGCAAATTGTGGAGATTGTGGAATGAATTACCGCTACATATCAGGTCTGCTAAATCTCTGTCAATGTTTAAGAAACTGTTGAAAGCTCATTTTGAGGTGGCAGCTTATGCGAGTTAAATTATATAGTAGGTTATATGTGATTGATAAATTGGTCTATATGTTGTGTTATGGTATTTGCTTTTATGTAAAGCACTGTGGGTAACCCTCGTGGTTCTTTTAGTAGTGCTGTATAAATAAACCAAACCAAACCAAATGACTTGAGTTTACAGTTTTGGATGTGTTTAAAACCTTCGAGCGCAACACTTTTGTGTTCATCATTTAATGATGGTGAGAGCTGCTTTGTGTGTTTATAGTTGCCTAAACACCGTCCTACCGTGAGAGTAAGAGCTTGTACTGTATGTTACATCGTTCAAGTGGTAATACTAAGCAAATAGGCAAATAAATAATGTAAATGGTTTATAATTCATCAACCATACAAACAAACAAATACAAAAAAAATCCCCCTTTTGTTTTTTCTGTTCTGACTTTGAAATATCAAATCAGTTTCTTTTAGTTTGGAAAAAAAAAAAAAAGAAAATGTACTGACCTACTGTGTAGATTTGTTTCTTCATCGGATTTGGAGAAATGCAGCATTGCATGGATCCTCTGCAGTGGATGGGTGCCGTCAGAATGAGAGTCCAAACAGCTGATAAAAACTGATAAAAGTAATCCAGACCACTCCAGTCCATCAATTCGTGTCTTGAGAAGCCAAAAAGAAACAGCTAAAATATGAGTCCATAATCCGCTTCATCCACTTACAAAGTGTTCTGGTCTAAATCAGGAGAGAAATCTGCACAGATTAAGCACTGTTTACAAGCCAAAACAGCTCTAAACAAATATGTGACTGGATTGAGGTCAACAGGAGATGACCTTTTTCACTAGAGGAAGCATTATTATGAATTATGGACTCATATTTTAGCCAGAAGCAACTGTTTAAAGTTAAAAAAAAACAAAAAAAACATCTTAATGATAGATTTGTTTCTAATCATGCAGCTTTTCACTTCTCAAGATGTTAACTGATGGACTGCAGTGGTGTGGATTACTTGTGGATTATTGTGATGTTTTTATCAGCTGTTTGGACTCATTCTGACGGCACCCATTCACTGCAGAGGATACATTGCTGAGACACTGATGCAATGCTACATTTCTCCAAATCTGACGAAGAAACAAACTCATCTATATCTTGGATGGCCTGAGAATGAGTAAATGTTCAGCAAATTAATTTTTCTTTTTTTTTCTTTAAGGCAACACTTTTAAGCCGCAATTGTGTGTTTTTGGAGCATGTTTTCTTAATTTATTTTACTAGCTGAGTAGATTTTAAACAGTTTGATTTTGTTTCTACGTTTGGATGAAGCCATTTCTTGTTTTCATTTTTTCTTGATTTTTTTCTTTTATTCTTTTCTTTCTTTCTTTCTTTCTTTCTTTTTTTAGTGCAGGCTGTTGCTATGCAGTTGCTAGGATGTTAAGTTTAGACTAGTCAGTCTGATTGGTTTGAAATCAGCTCATTTATCCTCAACACGCTGCTTGATTTACATTGTTTTCCTATCGGAGACTGGAGGTTAACCGGGCTGCTGGGGTTTGGCACACGCTCATTTCTGTCTGACGAGTTGTTATTGAATGGACTTTAATGGAGAATCAGTGTTTAACAGGATGTGATGTTTTAAAGATGAACGTGACCTTCCTTGTGCCCAGTGTGATGATGCTGAACGATAGACGGACACACAGACCATCCGCTGCTTTATCAGTGCTGTCTGTCTGCCAGGATCAGTCAAACACACACACACACACAGACAGACAGACAGACACAGACTAAAGGAGGTCGGTCTGGGATCTAAATGCACAACATTAAAGCCGGATAAAACAGAGAGCATGTATAAAAAGCACAATATGAATTTCCTACTACTGTCAATCTCACTGGATACACACACACACACACCCACATTTACTTCTTATTTTTCCTCGGTAGGCCTTTGGAAAAGTGCAATATGAGTCGAGCCGGTGTCTATATGCACAGCATGAAAGCCGCACGCAATATGTGTTTTAAAATTAGAACTTGTATTAAAAAACACAATATGAGTTTTCTGCCTTTAATAACTATCGGATTGATCAACGACACACACACACGAGTTGTAATGCAGTCTGGAAGTCATTGGTATGTATGAGAAGGACCATCTAGACGAGCGAGAGCAGAATGTGAAACAGATATATTTCAGGAGTTGTTGGACTTTCTGGTTTCTTCTTCTCTGCTGCTGTGTGAGATGAGGATGAGGATGATGCTTGTGTGGATGAGTCCTGTATGTCTGACCTCACTGAACATGTGTGCTGCTGAACATGCGAGGCTGAAGCTGTCAGGAGAACTTTCTGGAAATGACAGAAAGAACAAGATGAGAGCGTGTATATACAGCCTATTTTTAGGGCTGTTAAGATGTCTTGTTGTCATATTATTTCCGCGACACTTGCGCACTTTTCCACTGCTACAGTATGTGAAAAACACACTCTTGTAAGTGTACTATGAAAATATAATGGAAAGAAAAGAAAATAATGAGCAGAATGTGCAAAAAATAAAATGAATTAATTAATTAATTAATAAAAAAATGATTATTACTACTACTACTACTAATAATAATAATAGTTCAAATTTTATATATTTATACATTGTGATTATTAGTATTAATAGTAATTAGTATTAGTGATTAATATCAGTAAACAAAATGTTTGGCTTTGGAGTGAACTGAGACATTTCTCGGTGAGAGATTTTCTCTGCAGTTCTGTTTTAGTTATTTATTTTTGGTTTTGTATGTATGCCAGTCATAAAAAGTATATTTCTGTTCAGATCAAATGCTGCTAAATAATCATTTTATTTTGTATGATGGCTCATAAAGCAGGAATTTGTATTTAAATCATCTAACGTGCGTCGTCTTGGATCAAGCTCTCAGTTTTACATTAGTTTCTAATGTTCTGCTAATACGTTTACCTCCCGAATCCTTTAAACGGCTCATCTGCATCACAAATCTCCTCACAATCCGTATGCATTCATCTCATCTGCATAGAGCACTCGA
The DNA here is from genome assembly GCF_012432095.1 of Onychostoma macrolepis. Lineage (NCBI taxonomy): Eukaryota > Metazoa > Chordata > Actinopteri > Cypriniformes > Cyprinidae > Onychostoma > Onychostoma macrolepis. The sequence goes on along the minus strand of NC_081161.1, from coordinate 3,055,752 downwards.
AAACGAGACGTTTAAATTAACTGCGAACCTGCGATCAGCACCAAATGTTTTCTGTATGAATATGCATTGTGTGATAGATGATGATTCATGAATTGGAGTGAACTGGCTTTGAGCTCAGGCAGCCTGACCCGGGATCAGTGTTTAATCTGCTGGCGTTCCCGCCGGGCTTTGTGAGGATCTGAGGTCAGGTGCTGCTAAAGCTGCTCGCGGGAGGATCGAACCTGTGTAAGCCGAGAGACAGACCGGTTCAGCTCGGCCTGAGCCGGTTCAGCGCTGCCACGGATTACAGAGACATTTCAGAGCTCATACCCGCAGAGCAACAGTAGATTAGTGCACTAATAACAAGTGTGTGTGTGTGTGTGTGTGTGTGTGTGTGTGTGTGGATCAAACTCCTCCAAACCATCAAAACACACTTCAGTCTGCGGGATTACTTCAAGCAAGCAGCGCAATCATCAGTTATTCAATAAAGCTGTAACTTTTGTCATTAAAAGTGAGAAGAAAATATTTAAATTTGTGTATTTAGGATGTACAAAATATTAACCAAAAGGCCTGTTTTTTTTTTTTATCGATATTTAAAAGTTAAATATAGAAATATCATGAATTTAAACAAAAATGTTGAACAAATGTAGCTTAAATATAAGTTAAACAAATTTAATTTGAATAATATAATAACAAAAACACATTTTGTTAAAATATATGAAATAAAATATGAAAAGAAAATCAGTTAATTGCCAAGGCAGCATTTCTATTTTTTCTATCTATCTATCTATCTATCTATCTATCTATCTATCTATCTATCTATCTATCTATCTATCTATCTATCTATCTATCTATCTATCTATCTATCTATCTATCCATCATTCCATCATTTCATCCATCCTTCCATCCATCCATCCATCCATCCATCCTTCCATCCATCCATCCATCCATACATCCATCCATCAAGCCATCATTCCATTCATCCATCCATCCTTCCAACCATCCATCCATCCATTCATCCATACATCCATCCTTCCATCCATCCATCCATACATCCATCCATCAAGCCATCATTCCATTCATCCATCCATCCTTCCAACCATCCATCCATCCATTCATCCATACATCCATCCTTCCATCCATCCATCCATCCATCCATCCATCCATCCTTCCATCCATCCATCCATCCATCCATACATCCATCCAAGTTGCTGTAATATCAAAAGCAGAGAACCATGAAATTTTTTCATTTTGTAGATTTTGGTACTGGCTTTTGGTATAACAACAACATGAATTGATTCTCACATTTTTGGCCGTCTGTTGCAACAAAGTGTATTTAAAACTGCGTAACCATGACTGAGATTTGAGAGCTGCAGATTTTACAGTGAATAATGCCTAAAATTTAAGCATGAAGATTTAACAAAACATCTTTTGTGTGAGGAAAGAGACATACAATGAAGATTAAATGGCAGTTTTTTGTGTCTGGTTGAGCTGTTCTTTCAGCATCAGCGCTGTTTTGACATAAACACACAAATGCACAATCAGTCCAACACGAAGCCTCCGCCTTTACGTTTATCTTCTCTTTTCTCTTTCATACTCTATTGATCAGGTCAGCACTGACCGCTCGTCTCGTGTAATTTGTGAACTCTCGTCTTCAGACTCCTCCTGCTGTTTCATCTCTTCCTCTTCGGTGTTTGAGTCTAACTTCATGAGATCGTTGGCCGCACTTGTTTAGGTTTGGGCTGATTAGCATTCCTGCGGTGCTTTTGGCCCGTACCATTTTAAATGTTTAATTGGTGGTGCTGCTGTTGAGAGGAGTGATGACGTTTTGATGATGGAGGTTAAACATTATTAAAAGCTGAAGGATCGGCCACAGCTGTAGATCTGTGCTTCTGAGAGTCCGCTTCTTACGCCGCCCACTGATCTCAACAACTTGATATCCGGCGTCGCAGAAACCAGAGTCACATGTTAAATGACTCTGTGTGTGTGTGTGTGTGTGTGTGTGTGTGTTTGGTACCATCTGTCATGTTTTGGATGTGGTTTAATGGTAATGAAGGTTCACATCTTTCGACCAATGCATTTTCATAACTTTTCCATAACATTGAGTCTTATTTCAAAAAGTGTGTGTATGCACAAATTTGACAGATATGAAAAAATTTTACAATTTTATTTTATTTTAACCTTCAGAAAAGTGTTAATTGTCGACCTCTATCAAGGTTAGCTGTCAAGGAGGTCAATACAAATATTTGCTTGATCATTTTGTCATTTATGTTTCTCATTAATTACAGAAAAATATATTTTCTTGATCATTTTATGTTAATTTCTCATAACACAGGAGACAATATTTGCTTGATCATTGTCACTATTTGTTATTTTATATTTCTTATAAAAATAAAAAGTTTGATCATTATCAATTATATTTCTCAAAAAAGGGAGAATATTACTTAATCATTTTGTCTTTTATATTTCTCATAAAATACAGAAAACAAATATTTGATTGATCATTATTCATTTATATTTCTCATAATATAATGAAATAAAATGATTGATTGTTGTCATTTTTAATTCTCATAAATTACAAAATAAATATTTGCCTCATTGTTTTGACATTTATATTTTTCAGAAATAACAGGGAAAAAATATATATATATTACCTGATCATTTTGTCATTTATATTTTTCAGAAATTCCAAAAAAAGCATATTTGCCTGATTTTTATTTTTATCATTAATATTTCTCATTACAGAAAAACCTGTTTGCTTGATCATTTTGTCATTTATATTTCTCATAAATTACAGCAAAATAAAACAATTTGTTTAATTATTTCATTTATATTTCTCATACATTATGGGAAGAAATATTTGCTTGATCATTGTGTGTGTTTGGTACAATTTGGCATGTTATGACAGTGTTTTGGACGTGGTTTCATGGTAATGAAGGTTCACATCTCTTCCTGTCATTGGGTCTCATTTGCTAAGCATGCATAAGCATATATTTGTGCATCATGATGCATCTATCAGAAATGCCTTTGTGTTTGTAGCACTGCACTGCCAGACGTCGTTCTGAGTGGTTTTGTCAGTAGTGTTTCTTGAGGATGTATGTTAAGAGGTTTGGTGTCTCTGTTTTGGGCGCAGGCGATGGTGGAGACGGTGAATAACTTGCTGCAGCCACAGGCGCGGACGGCGTGGATGGAGCTGTCGAGCGGAGATCAGCTGCGCGCCGCCACCATGCTGCTGGACACCGTCGAACAGGGCGCCTTCGTGCTCGCAGACAACCTGCTGAAGACTGACGTCGTGCAGGAAAACACAGAAAACATCCGTGAGTCATGCATGCAAGCATTCTTCATCAGTCCAACACATCACCTTGCCATTGCTAGCGTCCTGCTCGACTGTTTGAGCTACAGGAATGAAAGTCAGTACAGATGAAAGACTTTATCTTCTCTTCTTCTGTTAGAGTGAGGATGTTCCATTAACAATGGTCAAAAATGAGGTGGTTAACCTTCAGAAAATATGAATTGTCAACCAAAGATTATAGGTGCTCCTAAAATATTTGCTTGATAATTTATCCATTTATATTTCTCACTATTTACAAAAAAAAAAAAGAAAAAAAAAAAGATCAAATAAAAACAAATTGCTTGATTATTTTGTTATTAAACTCTCATAAACTACAGAGTAAAAATATTTGCTTAATCATTTTATCATTTATATTTTTCATGAAGTATAGTAAAAAATGATTGATGATCATCATATATACTTAAACAAAATAATTTATATTTTGTCATTCAAATTTTGCATGAATTACAGAAAATATATTTTTTCTTGATCAATTTGTCATATATATTTCATACAAATTACAGTAAAACATGCTAGATAATTTGTCATAATAGATAACTGTCATAATAGATAATAGACAATAGATATTTTTCATAAATTACAGAAAAATTGCTTGATCATTTCGTCATTTGTATTCGCCATAAATTACAGTAAATAAATAGTTTGAACATTTAATTGTATAGTTATTTTTAAAAAATTACAGAACAAAATATTGATCATTTTGTAATTTATATTTCCCATAAATTACAGAAAAATGCTTGCTTATTTTTCCATTTATATTTCTCATGAATTACAGAAAAAATATTTCTTAATCATTTTATTATATATATATATGTTTCAAAAATGACAGAAATCTTGATCATTGTCATTTATATTTCTTATAAATTACAGAAACAAATTGCTGAATCATTTTAGCATTTATATTTCTCATAAATTACTGAAGAAAAAAAAAGCTCAATCATTTTCTTACTGTCAACCCTGATAACAGGTTTTCATGGTTGAGCTGTGAATGCTGTCATCACTACAGTTTGTGTAAAAAATTAAGAATATGAAATGTTTCTCATCTTCCAAATTGTTACATTCAGTATGCTACAAAAAAAAAAAAAAAAAAAAAGACATGGTATTTGTACCTCCAATGCATTAAAAAAAAAGTGTAAAGTGACACCAAAGTGTGCCTTATCCATGGAAAGCATAATTTTTTTATTCTGATTGTATTGGCAGAAATCAGCACATCCGGCTATCAGCGGCGTCCATGAACCCAGATACACACAGATAAACCTGCTTTCATCACAGAGAACCTCATATCAGCGCCACGCCACCATTAGCACACGCATTTGACTCCTTTATGTGTGCAAATCGTGTTATTTCATTCACTGGAAGGCATAATTAAGCGTTTTTAAACGAAAGGCTGAGTGAGCATATGCTCCGAGCGATAATTTAGTGTCGTTTACGACGCGTTTCTCAGCCCGCAGAGGAATCGGACGAGACGTTTTGAGGACGCCCACGCTTTTCTATCCCGCTCGCATCTGTTTGTGAATATCACAGTGTGAATGTCAGCATTCCCGAGATCAGGCTGTTTTGTGTGTGTGTGTGTGTGTGTGTGTGTATTCCTCTGGGATGAAAGCGGATGCATCTCCCGTTCCTAAAGACGGGGATTTAAGGCGGTCTGGCTGCCATGGAAACTCCAGAATGTAGGTCTGCCGTCTCTCTGCGGAGATGGTCGCATTTTGGGAATTAATAAAACAGAATTTATCGTGTCTGGCATGCGATTTATCCTGATATTAAGGGATCCGGAGCTCGGCTCTGCGGGGGGTGTGGGGGGAGTCCCTCCCGACAAACTTTTTACGAGGGTTATTTTATATCCTCCGTGCTGCGCGGCGATTAATCTACGGGCTGTGACACCTTTAGCAGACCTTCAGGCCCTGTTTGATGGGGTTAGTTTGTAGCGTTATATGGTTTGTTTGGCCCGTGGGGCCGCTGAGTCCGTCACTGGCACCAGTGAGACGAAAAGCAGCCTTCAGTTAAAGGAATAGATCAGCCGAAATTGAAAAGTTTACACACTCTCGTGTCATTTCAAACACATATTATGTTATTTCTTCTGTGGAACACACAAGGAGATGCTGTTTCCATAAATAAAATGTCTCACTCAGAAATTCACAATTCATTTAAAAGAAATGGCAGGTAACGCATTGAATAAATGTGAAATTTTGCAGACAAAATAGTATTTTCTTGTAAAATACTCCAATAGTCTGTTTTGTTTTCTTCAAAACTTTGAAAAAAATTTTTTACGGTCAAGCTTCAAAAAGCATTCATATGTACTCCCGTCTCATCTATGTGACTTTTACACTGTATTACAAGACATGTTTTTGTGAGAAACATACTGAAATGTAAGAATTATTCATCCAACACATGCAAAAACCAGTGACGTTTGACATTAAACCTGGCACAATGCATCTAACGTGCTGTTTGCAATCAAGGCTCATTGGAAAAAAACTACCTATATCTCTACCTATATTTTTGCTAAAATGATAAAGCGTGTACATACAATTCATTGCAGTTTCCAGTTGAAATGAACACTAGTGTCTGTAAAACAACAACAATTTGTGTTCCTTAGCACACAAATTATGATTACAGAGAAATTATTGATTAATAAAAACTTATTTTGAAGTAGTTACTAACCTCAAAACACTTTTACCATAGTGCATGATTTGTAAACTAAGCATTTTGACATTTGCATCACATAACAAGCTCCATATATACAGGTTTTCTTGATGTAATAAACTTGCTAAACAGCGCACCCGGTACAGCACGGTATTTGAGACGCAACGCGTTAAAATACAAGTTCTATGAAAAACCAGTCACAATAAAAAAGCTCAAAGACTCAAAAACAAGCTAAAATGACATGATTGCTTCAGAAAATGTGTTTTTATCACATTTTTGCTTTTATTAAATCTTATTGGTTAGGTTTAGAGTAGATTAGTATGTTATTTTCATACACGATAGAGTATTGACCTTACAATGCCACTCAACCAGACATTTCATTTCCAAACAGCTGTGATACGTACAACAACCAATGTAAAACATTGCCAGATTCACATTCATCTGTTTCAGATAAAACTGAACGTGCTTTTAGCACAACTTACTGGACATTTCACTTTAAAACTGTAAGATGCAACATAATATATATATTTTTAAAATATCGCCACAGGCGATTTTTCCAGTGATCCTGGGTTGTATGTTGTGAATGCACACAAACATAAAACAATAGAAACTTTAATGACTTAAATGTTGGTATCGTGATTGCACAAAGCCATCATACGGCTCCAGAAGACTTGGACCACCATTTAGGCTAGTTTTATTCATTTTTTTTTTTTAAGCTACACCCCTCTGAACGTTCCTCAGATGATATCCTTTTGTGTTTCGGAGAAGAATGTCAGTCATGTCAGTTTGCATTATGATTTTTGTGCGAACTATCCCTTTAAGGCGACACAGAGTGCCAATATCGCGCCATGTGGAGAATCGAAAGAAGATTAGCGGCGTTGCCATCTGATGATAGTGTTGATGACACAGTCGTTTGGGGAAATAAAAGCCTGTTTGTGTGTGAGAATGGATGCTCATCTTTTGCCAACTTACCCTGAAGTGGTTGTTATCCTCCTCCTTCGGTTGAATATAATGCGCTTTAAAAAAAATGGTGTGCCATTGTATTTAGATTTCCCTCTTTTTGATGGAAAGCGTGTTTGTCCTCACGCTCATAATCTGGCGAGCAGATTTTGGGCGATTAACGTGTTATTTAAACCGGCTTTTGATTTCTCTCGAGGCACAACAGCGTCTCGGCCTGCTGTTTGCAGTCTTAAGCTTTTCACAGCGACGCTGGAAGAATTAAAAAGTATTTCCTGCAAACTATAGTCGTCTGGTTCTGCCCACCGCTCTTTATCGCTCTCCTTTGTCCTGTCGGCGGTGAATACCTGCAGCGGTGGTAAGCAGGCCCGCGCCTCCCCACCGCCGAATGAGAGTCTCTTTCGGGATTTTTAATGCTAATTTTGGTTTGATAAGTGTTTGTGTAAATGCTGAGGCATTTTGAGGCTGACTTCTTTTCAGCTTCTCTGAAAGCATGTTTATGAATGCCCAAAATCAGGCTACAGGCCTGGCGCTGATGCAGTGAGTCAGTGCATTCATACTTTGATTAGAGAGCTGCGCTGAATCACTGTTGAAATCTCAGACAACACGAGATGCTTTGATTTGTGCAAACAGCAGGAGTTTCATTCTCCGTTTGAACTTTTTTTTTCGAACTGCAGACTCTACGCAAGTATGTGACGCAAACACTTCAATGTCGTGCATCGTTGCGTTTTAAAATGTGCATTGTCAAAGTTTCTCTTTTGGTTCAGCTACTGTCATGAAGGAGCATTGGCCGAAAGAGAAAAAGTATAAATTTGGTCAGTGTGAACCGAAAGCAACAGGGTGCTCTTGTAAGACAAAGCTCTTGTTGTGACATACTTTAAGTATCACCATTGTATGCAGTTCAATCCTATTTACGTCACATAAACCTGTTTCCAAGTAAGTTTGGTCTTACGGACCTGTTGCTATGAGAACAACTGAGATGTGTTTGAAGAACTAAACAATCCAGATCGAGTCAAATTATCAAATGAATCTAGCTCTGTAATCCACAAATACAAAAAGAGTACTTGAGACCTTGAGAACTGTATTAGTCCGATTAGTGATTCAATCATTCAGATTCAATGGTTAATTAAAAAAAAAAAAAAATCTGTTCAAAGGAATTATTTGTTTATGAATTGGACATTGCTACAGTTTTATTGAACACCAAGAGATCAAGCTTTTCAGTGAATTACAATTTAAATTCCTCACACAAAATGCTTGTATGAAATCAGAAGATTGCAGAATAGCGCACAAGTGGGATGAAGCACAACAATGTAAAACAGCTTTTGTTTCAGTCCTTTTTCACTTTCATTATACTTCTAAACTCAAAATACCTCAGTTGAATTCAGTGGTGTGTTATTGCCAGAATCCTCACTTGTCATGCATTGTGTGGATTAACTGTGTTTGCGTGTGTGTTTTTGTCTTTGTTTAGAGCTGGAGGTGGCGAGGATGAGCACAGACGGAAATCTTCCCGATCTGAAGTTTCCACAGACTGGAGGCCAGGGAAACGCCATCCACCTGTCAGCCAACACCCTCAAACAACACGGCAGAAACGGTACAGACACGACACCGCGGCAGACACGGGGTTATGAGACGGTCATATGTGACGCTAGCTGAAACTAAAATTAACTGAGATAAAATAAAATATAAACTACATATATATATATATCAGTAAGATTTTTTATGTTTTTTAAGGGAGCCTCTTCTGCTCATCAAGGCTGTATTTATTCGATCAAAAATACAGAAAAAAAAACAGTAATATTGTGAAATCTTATTGCAATTTCTAATATTGGTTTCCTATTTTAATATACTTTAAAATAGAATTTATTTATGTGATGCAGCGCTGAATTTTCAGCATCATCACTCCAGTCTACAGTGTCGCATTATCCTTCAGAAATATATATGTTGACATAAATATATATATGAAGAGTTTATTTGCAAAAACCGATAAACGGCACTTTAAAGGGGTGGTTTACTGCTTTTTTTCTTAGCTTGATTGTGTTTATGGGGTGCAATATAACATGCCTTCATGTTTCGTTTATTAAAAAATGCCTTATTTTTCATATATTTCACCTTTATTGTAAGCCGCTTTCTCCTCTGTCATTTGAAGGACCGGTTGACTTCCTGATTCTATGAAACCACTCCCTCAGAAACAGGCAATGGGCTCAGATTGGTTAGTTGGGCCGGTGTGTTGTGATTGGCTAAACCGCGTACTGCACGTTGTCCGGAAACGTCACGCCCATCACCTTCACGGGCGACAGCTGCATGTGCTCCGGTCAAATGTAAATAATGGTGTCAATATTGCCGTATCAGTTTGAGCCAGAATCAGACCCAGAAAGCGGCAATGAAGAGAGTCAAGCAGAACTTCCGCAAGCACTGATCTTACAAACGTTTCTGAATGGAAGTTTGCTGTTGTGATTACATATCAATTTTTGAAGTTTGTACACGTTTGTCTTATACACACGAAATAGCATTTAACTAACTGGCTACTAAAGCCAGTGTTGGCATTGTTTACGTCCTTGATAAAACTAAAACATTACGTCTGAAATTATACATGCAAATACATTTAAAATGATGAAATCTTACTCACAGGTTGTGGCCCAACAACTGCTGCCTCTGGTTTTAAAGTTGGAACTGCTCCATGTTTTAGTAATAGTTTCTGTGTGAATCCGGCATTCTGGAAGCTGTCTTCCGTAAAATGCGCAGCACAGAGAGCTAAATTAGGATTGTAATTGTCAGGAACATGATCAAACATAAATTTTAACCATTGCTGACGAACTACAGCATCCGTAGGAAGCCCGAACACAGAAGACCTGACAGCTGGGTGAAAATAACACCGTTTCAATGGCATGACTACAACTCTCCACTATAACTCTTCCTCTTCGACAAAGCCGCAGAACATGGCCTTGCCCCCTCTTTTGCATGTTCCGGAGGGAGGGGTTTGATGGGTTTTTTACGTATGCAACCCGGGAAGTATCTCGTTGTAGTCCCATAGGAGTCATTTTTGTAGGCATTAAACTTCCTGATTTTTAAAAGATGATATCTCCGCTTACGTTGAACTTTCAGTGCCTCAACTTTGCAGATACTGTTCATGCACCAACAGCAACATTACACACTATTTAAAATGAAAAAAGTGAAATCGCAGTAAACCACCCCTTTAAAAAACAATGCCGTGCATTATTTTCCACATATAGCGCGATCTGAACCCTAAACACATTTTGTCAAAAAAGCCGGTATTGTCCACTTTGAAGGCATCGCGAGTTCACGTTTTACTGCAGAAGCTGACAAGCGCCCTTGATGTTTTTGAACAGAAGCCTATAAGTCCATTTTAGCGAATCAGAGTGCTGTATTCAGGTCAGGTGACAAGGCTACTTTCACTTTGAAAAGACACGATAGCTGAGAGGAGTTTCATCAAAGCTGACTAAAAGTGATTGAGGATGGATAATTTCGACGAACTTGATGAACCTGTGATATCTTCTTCAGGGCGAAAAAGGAAAATAAAAGCTGAAACATTTTCATGGAACCTTGCAAAAGCTGCGCGTTACAATGGTGCTGGAAAAGCTCCGTGTATTGCGTATCCATAAAGTCTATGATCACAACAGCAACAACGTTTCTCAGGCATCTACATTGTCATCTGAGGAGATTACAAAGATTAAACTAGTGTTTTTTTTAACTCTAAAACATTAAATGAGTTATCTGTTTTTGCTATAAAACAAACATTTAATGTGTAAAAAAACATACTTTAATTTTGTAAATTAATTGTATTTAAGTTATTATTGCTTAATCAAAACAACCCAACTGCAGTTTGATTGATATTACTTAGAATGTGCAATAAAAAATAAAATAAAAATGGAGTTATCGGTTTTTGCAAATGAACTCTTCATATATATACATAACATTTTTCTATTTATCTATTTTAAATTATTTAACTAGTTGCAAATGCAGTATTTATAATTTTCATTTTTAAGCACTAAAATAACTACAACTAAATAAAGTAAAAACAAATTAAAACCATACAAAATAGACATTAAATGAAATAATATTAATAATATTAATAATATAGTCTTTTAATTTAAAGTTTGATCAAATAAAATTTTGCTAAAAAAACAAATGCCAAAATGACTACAACTAAAACCGTTAAAAATTAACTAAACATTAAATGAAATAAAATAAAATAAAACATTAAAAAAGTTTATGCTTAAAACCTGAAATAAAATGAAATAATAATAATTAGTATGGTTGCATTTAATTTTAAGTATTTTAATATTTAATCATAACTACTTGCCAAAGCAACATTTCTTTTTTTTTTTTTTTTTTGTTTAGCTTAACTTGTAAAATCAGCATAATTAAATAAAGTAAAACTAAAAATTTAAACTGTAAAATATACCTAAACTGAACTAAAAAACAAATAAACAACAAAAAAAAAAAACTTGAACTTATTTCAAGTAGTTGCCAAGGCAACATTTATCCTTTTCCTTTAGTTTCAGTTGAAGTACTAAAAGAACTACAACTAAAATTAATGAAAACTATAAAGACACACATACTGTGTATATATATATATATATATATATATATATATATATATATATATTATTATTATTATTATTTTAAATGCACAACAAAATTTTTACTTTTACTAAAAATAAGAAAAAAAATTTTTAAATATATTTCGTGTTCTTGTGAGTCAGTGATCCAGAGGTGACAGGGAGGCGGTGGTGGGGTGATTTTTCATTTATTTTCATGAAAAAAGCAAGTGGGACGCAAAAATAACGAGCAGAACTGCAGCTCTGTCAAAGGAGGCAGTAAAGCACTAATGACATTTCAATAAAGCTGAATCAAATCGACTCTGCGGTTACATTTTTTTCCTCCCTTTTTCTCACTCACTCGAAGCCTTTGTGGCTCTCAGTAAATGCTGCCGAGAGGAACAAAGCATTATGGGTGTTATGTATTCATTACGTGATCTACCGAATCCCATCTAATCAAAGCTCAAATTATTTCACTTCATTGCTCTTTTCCTCTAATAACGCCTGAAACAGGGCTTCGATCAGCTGGAGATGGTGTCTGCTCGCTCTCTATGATGTGGTAATGAAGAGTTTTTAGTGAACTCTAAAGAAACGTGCTGCTGAACCACGGTATGCCCCACCAGGCCATGTTCAATGGCAGATTTAACAAGTTTTGCTTTGTTATGCTGTCGCTTTGGCTTTGTAAAGGCTTAAGCAGGTGGCTGATCTCCCAAACGAGCTCCCCTCTGATCGCTCGCACGGTCAAAGAAATTACCTTTTCCATTAAGAGCCAATATTTTCCCACTTAAAGTCATTTCCAGGAGGATTTTTATAAGGGCTTTTATAAGGGTAAAGTTTTTCTAACCTTGTATGTACAGTATGCATCATCTAATAAAATAAGACGATTGAAACCCTAAAGGTGCTTACCAATCAAATTAAATCGTGGTCAATAAAATCCATCTTTGCACTTCAGAAGTGGCACAGAAACTGCATATAAGGTCTAATTTTTAATACAAACTTGGGTTATTTTTAATTTTATTCATTTATTTATTTATTTTATTTTTTTTAAATAATACTTTCATTCAGCAAGGATGCATTAAATCCTTTCTATTTCAAATAAATGCTGTTCTTTTAAACTTTATATTCATTAAAGGATCCTGAAAAATAAAATGTATCACGGTTTCCACAAAAATATTGGGCGGCACAACTCTTTGCAACATTGATAATAATCAGAAATATTTATTGAGCAGCAAAGCAGCATATTAGAATGATTTCTGAATGATCATGTGACACTGAAGACTGGAGTAATGATGCTGAAAATTCAGCTTTGACTCACATAAATAAATAACATTTTACTATATATTCACATAGAAAACAGCTATTTGAAATAGTAATAATATTTTACAATATTTCATCAAATTTTTGATCAATTTTTGATCAAATAAATGCAGCCTTGGTGAGCAGAAGTAACTTCTTTCAAAAACATTAAAAAAAAAATCTAAACACTCCCAACTGTTTGATGCAGCTCAGAGATGCCATGAATGCATTTACACTACAATTACATGAATAATGTTATAAGAGGCATGTTTTAATATAACATTTTCAGTATATAAATACGAAATTTACTTTTAAATATGAAACAAGTGACTGTTATAATAAGTGAGCCATTGAATCATTGACTCACCCGATTCGTTCAAAAACATATTAATTCAGTAATAAAACACAATGTGCAACGGTTATGCTGTGGCTTTGTTTGGAGATATTTTTGCTTGTGAAATAGAACAAAAACAGTATTTGTGTCTAAAATGCTAAGATACTTAATATTAATGTCTTGTTATTAATCCATAGTATAAAATCAATATCACATTTGCAGTTATGCTGTTATTTGGGAAAAGGTGTGCTCTTGTATAATTGTGTGCATATGTTTTAAATATTCAAAACAAACTCATACAGGGCCATATTCAGCCAATCTGCATATTTCTCAGATTTGGTGGCATTTCCCCCCCGAGACTCTGTTAATGATTGGCCAACTTATTTGATTCTCTCAAATGTGAGGCTTCTGTTGAGTAGCCAAATTCTTCTGAACTAACCAAAACAACTGAACTTTGTCATAATAATGCTGAATAAATTCATAATGAAACTAACAGCCGCTCTGTCTTTCAGGGGAGATCCGGATGGCGTTCGTCCTGTACAAGCATCTGGGTTCGTATCTGTCTACTGAAAACGCCAGCATGAAGTTCAGCAGCGAGACGTTAAACACAAACTACTCTGTCATCGTCAACTCTCCCATTATAACAGCGGCCATCAACAAAGACAGTAACAAAGTCTACCTGTCCGACCCCGTCATATTCACCGTGCGACATATTCAGGTATGGAGCCGTGCGGGTTGTGTTGCGCTCGCTGTGAGATTCGTTGTCAGAATAAAACATCATTTTTCTGAGGAAATTCCTTGGAATAATCATGCTGGTATTTGTCCGTTTGATTGGTTGAGTAATTTGGATGAAGAGGTGATGCATCAGCGGGTCCCTCAGTCACACCACCAGCATTTATGCCTGAATTATGTTTCTCCAAGCATTTTATTGAAACATACCCAGAAAATCACACACACAAACTCTGCCTCGGCCATGATTAGACAGGTTAGGAATCTGTGCCCGCAGAACTCGTGCAGATTTCCACAGAATCACAGCCCTGCGTGTCTGTTTGTTATTGAAGTTTAAATCCATTTTGTAGAATTCAGAAAATGCTGAAAATGTCTCCGTCTGGGTTGAATATTGTAGTTTAGACGTCACAGTATGGAATAGAGGGGTTTGTAAAGTGAGCCAGATCGATATACAGTAGTAATACATTCTGTATTAAGGCTTCTCACAACAAGGATAATAACTATAATGATAAAGATGTAGTTTTAAATGTTGTTCTAAATGTGAAAGAACAACAGGTTTCACTTTATTTTGATTGTCCACTTTAGACGTTGTACTGTACGGCGTTATGATTTATGTGATGTGGAAAACACGGACACTATAGCTGGATCCATTACATTAGAGTATTATTAGTAGACTGTTAGGTTAGGGTCAGGGTTAGTTAAATAAGTTGCAAAGTTACTTACAGTCAGTAAAATCAAAATAAAGTGTTAGCAGATATAAAGCAGGCAGTCTAGTAATGACTGCTAGTTGACATATAGTTGCAAAGTTACTTAGAGTTAGTAGAATGGCTGAAGTTATATTTGATAAACAGAACAATATTGTGCATTGATGTGGACACTAATATAAATATCATTAGAGTTATCTTTATAGTTATCATTCTCAGTGTGAACGGGCTTTTACCCTTGTAAAATGAATTAAGTGCAAACTGAATTTAGTGTTTTCAGATGTGTGTTTTCATGTGCATGTTAACTGCTATTAAATTAAATTGTATTATAGTTTAAAGGTAGGGTAAGTGATTTCTGGCAGCCAATGTTGACATTGGAAATCACCAAAACAAACACGCCAGGTCCCACACATACATACGGCTACGATTAGTTCTGTGAAACAAAGCAAAACTCATTATAATCAGTGATGCTGTCTACACTGGATGTGCACCGCGACACGACAAATCCCCGACAGTAAACTGCTGCCCCCTTCTATTTATGACATATTGACACAAATCTCAGATGATTTTCAACACGGTAGACACGGTGTAAGCCTTCTTTTGTTCCACAGACGTTTTCTTCCTTTGTTTTTTTATCCGCCATCTTTCTGTTGTTGCTCGGCTCGGCTAATGTCCGTCATGTGCACTGATGAGCGCTCTCTCCTTGCATCATGAGTAGACACGCCCCTTACTGCTGATTGGCTACAAGGTTGTTTTGGTACTCGGCCCCGACTCGTTTTCTAAAGTGTTTTTGAAAAAATACATACCCCACATTTCAATCTATATTAAACACAATCAGCTCAAACTTAGAGTCTTTTGTGACCCACTTCAGTAGGACTTTTGATATGTAATTTCATTATTACTTTTATTGAATATTGTTAAAATGGCTCATCCAAATTTATTGTTATCATCCATCCTGCAATGTCATGATTGGTAAAAAATAGTTCTGCTCGTTAAAATCTGCCAATTCCCTTGCCACCAGCATTTATGCTTGAATTATTTTTCTCCAAGCGCTTTATTGAAACGCACCCAAAAATTTACACACTCACAGAATCTCTGGCTCCAGGCTCGATTAGAGCTGGGAACGTGGTTTCCTGTCTGTGTGTGTAGGATTCGCTCACGAGAGAAAGATATCGGCAAATCCACAAGGAATCTGCAGATTTCCACAGAATACCAGCAGCCAGCCGCCCGGAGTGTCTGTTTGTTATAGATTTTGGCTAATTTGATAATGCTTTAGCCACCAGTAAGAGTCTTTTACTCTCGGCTCCTGAGTTTAAATCCATTCCTTAGAATTCAGCTTTTGTTTATTTGTTTTTGTCTCCAGAATGCAGAAAAAAACATTCTGTCTGGGTTGAATATTGTAGTTTAGAGGTCTCAGTATGGAAATGAGGCTAGACTGATTAGTCTGATGTATTTTTTTCTAAATTATTCTGTATTTGCTTACCCTTGTGAAAAAAAGAACTGCACTTTAGTAGTGTACATAATATTATTTAAAAAAAGATTTATACTTGCATGTAAACTGATTGTAATGTTGTCAGCAGTGTTATATTAGTATCATTGAGATATTATTACAGTTTTTGGAAGCAGTTTTGCAGTTTTTATTTTTACAGTTTCCGTTTCATTTTAATTTGAGTTAAAGTTTTAGTAATTTTGTTGAGTGTTTGTCATTTTTTTGTGTTTTTTGTTGCTGTGTCTATAGTTTTTTAAATTAATGTATATTTTGTATAAATTATTATTTATTAATTAAATTATTAATGGTAGAAATAATTTGATATATGTATAGTTTGTAATACTTGTATTTAATTGTACTTTTTTATAACTAATGTTATTGTATTTATAGATTTTATTAATTTAGCATTTTTATTTTTGTTTTATTTTTTATTATTTTACAATATCAAGTAACACTAAATCAAAATGATACATTTTGCTTTGGCAACTAGTTGTTTTATTTCATTTAATGTTTAATTTCAAGTAACTTGCTTTTTTGTTTTTGTTTTTTCAGACACCTAATTGCATGTTAATTGCAATTAAATGGAATTTTATTATAGTTGAAATTATATTAAATGCAATTACAGTAGCTGAACTCTACAATGTTTTCACCCACTTAAGTACATCTTGATATGTGATTTCATAATTACTTCAATTGTCTTTGAAATATAGGTAAAATGGCTCAGCCAGTCATCCAGTTTTGTCTTTATCATCCACCCTGCATTTTCATGATCAGTAATAACGAGTTCTGCTGGTTAAACTCTTTTGGCCAGTGTTTTGGACCCTGAGTATAACTCTTATTCTCGCTTATGTTGTGTGTTTCGCTGCTTTCCTCTCTGACGCAGTTTGTTCTTCCTCGTCTTTCAGCAGTCAGAGGAGAATTTCAACCCCAACTGTTCGTTCTGGAGCTACTCGAAGCGCAGTATGACGGGCTTCTGGTCGACGCAGGACTGCCGGCTGCTGGGAACCAACCGAACGCACACCACCTGCTCTTGCACACACCTCACCAACTTCGCTGTGCTCATGGCTCACGTGGACGTGAAGGTAGAGACACCACAAACACAGCTGTACCAGATATAAACATCAGACTATTCATCTGTCAGCGCGTGAAAACACTGCATATGCCGATCACTGCAGAAATTGTTTACACAACCATTTTTGTGCTCGCTTCAGTGCAACAATTTACACATTGCAACAATTGTGCATGTTTTACAAATTAACAACAGTATTACGAACACCGCTAAATATGTAAATCTATCTTATTAACGTGTTTCTTGTCATCTAGCATGGTGAAAACCAGCAATCCACTCTACAAAAACATAAACGCTAACACTTGAAGCTATTATGTATAATGAATTATAAATAAATAACTGTAACCAAAGTTAAAATGTATTATAGTGTTCGAAATCTGAAATTGGTTGATTATTATGTGTTTTCCTGCATTACTAAATGTGTTGTAACATATTATATATTATATGCATTAACACGGCCTAATTAATGCATTAAAAATATTTTTTATAATGCATTATGTACTGTATAAAAGCTTCAAGTTTTAACCAAGGGTTTTAGTTTCAAGTTAAATAAAACCATAAAAATTAGTTTTTTGTTTCTTGAAATTAAATAAAATAAACATTGACTTATAACATTACAACTTAATATGTGAAGCCTCTAAATGCCATTTGAAATTTTCTAAAATTAGCATTTTTTCAGGCTCCTATGTGTAGGTTCAGTATTTTCACTTTAATGGCAATGAATAGTTTCTTTTCATATATATATATATATATATATATATATATATATATATATATATATATATATATATATATATATATATATATATATATATATATATATATATACTGAAATAAAATAAATATTAGAAATTTTAAGGTAATATTTCTCATTTCAATTTAGTTTAACTTGATAATAATAACTAAAATAAAAATGTATTAAAAAAATACCTTTTCATTTTACTGAGAGTTTTTTGTATTTATTGCCATTTTTTAGTAATTTTAAGTATGTAACCACAATTACTTAAATTACAAAAATGCACAAGAAATTACTAAAAACAATTACTAAAATTAAAATGAAAACTGAAAATACAAAAATAACTGATATAATATAAATCTAAATCTAATAGTATCTCAGTGGTACGACAATAACACTATATGATGTAAATCATCCCGGGATGTGTTGGAGGTGCAGAATGTGCTCTGAAGAAATCAGAAGACAGACGTGCGCTGTGTTTGTGTGAGGCAGGTGTATGTGGAGCAGATCTCTGCGGAGACTGTTTATTGTTTGCTGATGACTCCAGGCTGTGAGGTGCATTGTGGGAGATCAGCGGGTGGGCGGTCTTTATCACTCCATATGATCCATGATCAACGCCACTTCCCAGCTGAGTGACTTAATACACGCCGAACAAACACACACACACACACGCTGGTGTATTTGCATTGTTACTGTTGCTTTCGGTTGGTTTTGTGTGTGTTTTTTAAAGGCCAACATGATGCGTCTGATGTGCAGCTCGACGCCTGCTGAGTCGCTGCCATGCACTCTTTTCAGCCGCTCACCTATTAGTGCTATTTGACTGTTTTTGTTGTTGTTGTTTCTCTATTGAAGTCCATTGTTGTGTCGGTTTGGTCCAGCGCAGGGGTTTTTCTCCGTCTGGTAGGCGCAGGGTCGCATGGGACGGAGCCTCAGCCAGGTGCATTTAGTCTAAAAGCTTCATTTACATTTTCCATTCAGAGCCCGAGTTCGGCTTTACCTGGAGAGAAACAGAAGAACAATTGACGGGAGTGAAAAACAGTGAAAAATGAGGGGGAGAAAATAAATTTTGACGGATGAAAGAAAGGCCCTGTGGAGCGCCGAAGACAGCTTAGGGAGAGAGAGAAGTAGATCGCTGACAGACGTTTTGATTAGCAAGTGAGAAGGGAAAACTGTGGGTCTCCTTCAGGTCTTGCTGTTTAAAATAAAATCTCGCCACTCAGATTTCATTTACGCTGTGTGAGACACGTCTGGAAGTAGAGGTCAAGGATGGTGAGGATTGGGGAGACACCCATTTGAGGCAGTGACACATCCACCACAGAATTGGACACGCCCATAAACACACCCACATTTGGGCATGAGCACCAGTGTTGTTATCGATAACTAAAACTATTGCAAAATTTTGGATAATGTAAACAAAACTTCTATACAATATGAATATCAGATGAAAACTTCCAAAAGTTTTACACTAAAATAAAATAAACTGAAATACTAAATGTCCTGAATTTAAAACTAAAGAAAAAGTAAATTGAACATAAATAGAAATATTTAAAATGTACAAAAGCTAAGAAAATGACAAAAAGCTGAATTAAAAAAAATATCAAACTTAAATTAAAATGAAAACTTAAAAGCTATTAATAATTACAATATTAATAAATATTTTAATAGTTTAGAAATAATAATAAAATAAGTACGCACAGTCAACAGAAATAGCACATTATGCGTAGCCACACCCACCACTCATTTGGCCACACCCCATCATGGGTTAGTTACATTCACTACACACTTGAACACACCCACTGTGGGCTTAGCCACACCCTCTGTACATATTGAGTTTGTGGGCATGTCTTTTTTTAGTTCAAGTTTAGAGCTTGTGGTCCTTCAGAAAAACACAAACATATCAAACACCCTGGGTGCTTGTGCTTGTGTAGTCAGGCACACGATCGGCCAAGTAAACAAAAAAAAAAACTTTTTAATCTGTTTGAACACGAAAGACTAATTCAAAATACTTTAGAAATGTTGCCTTGGCTACTAACTGAAATATTAACTAATAATTTGTAATAAATAAATATATAAATAAATAAAATTGTTGTACATTTTGTCACACTGCTTGAACTCGCAAACTGCATTGTAAAAATTTGAAAAAGTTAAGAATCATAAATGATGAAATAAAGTAAGTGGAAATACTAAAATTGCTAAAAGTAAAATGGAATTACTTGAAATCAACAAAAGCTAAAAAAGCTAAAAAAGGAGAATAATAAGGAGAAAAGCATGTAACAGGATTACTAAAATGTAAACTAAAATTAAAATCAACCAAATTGCATTGCACAGGATTTCTTTGTTTCCAAAATGAAGATATTGTACTGCAGAACTTTAAGCCACACCCATTTAGGCACAGCCACACCCACATAACTGTACGGCCTCATATGGGTTTCATTTTTTTGTCCATGCATTGTTTTGACTCTCCGACTATTGAGGAAGGAGAGCGAGGTTTAGCAGGTTGATCCTCACAGGTGAGTGTTGTGTTGTTGCCATGGCTGCGGTGGCGGCAGTGATAGCGAGAGCCTCATTAATGGACACATCGAGAGCTGGAGTGATGCTGAGTCTGGGGACAATGTCAGACAATCGTCATCCATCAATCTTAAAGGAGGTCGCTGGTCGCCATGGTTACCTCACGCTCTCATCGCAGAGGTGTGCATGTGAAAGGCGACAGAGTTACAGCTCGTTAGGACGAGGAAACGAGGACTGATTGAATTCTGATAGTGAAATGTGTTCATGTTTACTGCTCTGAAGGCCTTCATGAATTGACTGAAATCATTCAACACATTCACTCTCATCTCAACTGAAGCAAACTTAACATTCCTCCTGCTGCTACTCACACGCTTTCATCATTCACACACGATAGAAGTGCTGTTTAGATGTACACTACTGTTCAAAAGTTTGAAGTTGCTAAGATTTGTTTTTATATAAGTCTCTTCTGCTCACCAAGGCTGAATTTATTTGATCAAAAATACAATTAAATTAGTAATATTGTGAAATAGTATTACAATTTAAAATAGCTGTTTTCTATGTAAATATCTGTTAAATTCATATTTATAAATATCATTTCATATTTATATACTGAAAATGGTATTTTGAAACATGTCTCTGTAAAACATGTACTGTAATTGTAGTGTAAATGCATTCATGCCATCTCTGAGCTGGATCAAATCATTATTAAATGAGATTATTTGGATTATTTAATGTTTTTGACAGAAGTTTATTCTGCTCACCAAGGCTGTTTTTTTTTCTTTAATTAAAAATACAGTAAAAACAGGAATGTCGTGAAATAATTTTACAATTTAAAATAACTGATTTCTATTTGAATATATTGTAAAATATAATTTATTTCTGTGATCAAAGCTGAATTTTCAGCATCATTACTCCAGTCTTCAGTGTCACATGGTCCTTCAGAAATCATTCTAATATGCTGATTTGCTGCTCAAGAAACATTTCTGATTATTATCAATGTTGAAAACAATGCTGCCCAATATTTTTGTGGGAACCATGATACATTTTATTTTTCAAGGTTGAATAGAAAAGAACAGCATTTATTTGAAATATAAATCTTTTGTAACATTATAAATGTCTTTACTGTCACTTTTGATCAATTTAATGCAGCCTTGAAGAATAAAAGCAAATATCCTGAAAAAAAAGAAAAAAAAAAGAAAATCTTACTGACTCCAGATTTATAAATGGTTTAAATAAATGTAATATTAAATCGAGTAAGCGTGTGAGTATTTAGCATCAGTAATAGTTTGGCTATTAGTGATCTCAGCATGAACAACTGACTGTAGATTAAAACATTTCTCTAGAAGACTGACAGGATCTCATTCATTCAGATTTCTCTGAAGTGTTTTTCTGTGTGTAAAAGGTTTTCTACTGCCACTTGAGTACACATTAAAACATTTTGTTGTGAACCGTATGTATGTTTGGTAACACGTGATCATACAGGAAAACCGATGAACTGCTGCTGGTGATTGTTGAAGATTTAACGGGTTCATTGAAACAAAATGTTGAAATGAATTGATTTGTGGAAACTTTTCAGCACTAGAGTGTGTGTGTGTGTGTGTGTGTGTGCGTGCGTGCGTGCGTGCGTGCGTGTGTGTGTGTGTGCGTGTGTGTGTGTGTGTGTGTGACATCAGCTGATACTGAGGGAAGAGGAACACAGACGGGTTATAAATCTACCAGATCTTGAATCTGAAAGTACACA
Organism: Onychostoma macrolepis; assembly: GCF_012432095.1. Lineage (NCBI taxonomy): Eukaryota > Metazoa > Chordata > Actinopteri > Cypriniformes > Cyprinidae > Onychostoma > Onychostoma macrolepis. The sequence continues at coordinate 3,033,659 of NC_081161.1, read as the reverse complement.
CACACACACACACTGATCTCTTTTCTTTTTTGTCTCAGTGTGCTTGATGGAGAGCAGAGCGCTATTAATCACACACCTGCTCCATCACCTCTGTGTGTGTGAGTGTGTGTGTGCATGCATGCGTGTGTGTGTGTGTGTGCGATTCAAAAGATTGTTTCCTGATTGTTAATCTGTCTCTCTATGAGAGCTGGGTGATATATAACAAATATTTATTAGATAACAGTTATTTTGTTGACAGCGTCAACAGAATAATGTCTCTTATTTAGCCATTATGTTTAATAAATACTCCCGCAGCACAATTCTTCAACACATTTTTTGAGGTTAATATATAAGAACAGGTTGCACATCAGTGAAAACAACAATAGCACTCATTATGTCTATTATTAAAGAAAAAGTTTTTATTTTATTTTTTTTTGAAGCAATTTCGTTCTTCTGGTTCAAAAATAAAAGTTGATCCTACATCACGAAAAGGTGACGTATATGCGGTCATCTGGAGTGGTGTGCTGCCGTGGCTAACAGTGTTGGGCACGTTACTTTAAAAAAGTAATTAGTTATAGTTACTAGTTACTTCTCACAAATAGTAACTGAGTTACATCATTATAAAAGTAACTAATTACCAGGGAAAGTAACTATTGCATTACTTTTAAAAAACTGTTCAAATGTCAAATAACTTTGGATGCCCCCAATATTAAATATGTTAAATTAATGAAATGGACACTAACAAGGATAAATTATTATTATAAAACATTGTACATTAATCTACATTATTTATCTACTGACACTTAGTATCAGTCAGTCAAGCATTAAAATATAATATTATGATAATTTAATATTATATGATGATAGAACTTTAGTAATTAGAATAACCAAGTATGAATGCATATTTGTCATCCATATAAAACGCACTAAGGATTAATGAGCTGCTGGGTTCATGAATATTAATCACGCTGTCTGCGTTCGCTCGAATTTATTTGCTGAAATCAAAACAGGGACGATAATAGGTGAGCGCCAGCCAATGAGATTGTGGTTTGCGCATTAGTTCCGCCCACTACCAGAGAAACCGGCAGTTCTTAAAAGCTGAAGAATTCCAAAGGAACTCCGTTATTTTGACAGGAAAATACAACAAAGAATATCGTTTACATGTAGTGCGTCAATTCTGCATGTTATGAAAGACTCTCTCGCTCTGTATCTTTCTTTGCGTGTGTGTATGTGAGAGAAAGCGAGGCGAGTCGTGCGCTTCACACTAGAGTTTATGGTCTATCGACAAATACAGCTACACTGCGCATCCATTCAGATGAACTGAAAAATTAAATTCTAATAATATAATATAGTAACGCCACATTTTATTGTCAGTAACGGTAACGGGGGAAACAGTAATTCGTTTGATTACTTGTTACTGAAAAAAATAACGCCGTTAGTAACGCCGTTATTCCCATCACTGGTGGCTAATGAGTACGCATCTACGTCATCAGTTTTCCAAGCTATTCTCAGTATTATTAATGAGAATGAACTCTTACCATCCAATCACTGCGCTGTATTATGCATGAGGTCGTCTTATAGTGGAGAATTCACATCTAACGAAAGAGCTTCATGCTGTCAGTTCATTTCTGTGAACATGACCGCAACAATATTTAATATGACAACACGTGGAGCGTGGTTTCTGCGCGGAATGCCGCGATGGGTTTAATAACACTCACTGCGTGGATCATAGTTCATATATACGAAGTGTTTGTGAGTATATTTCATATTCTCTCGTGCTCCAAACATGAACCAGCACAGTGTTCGTGCACACATCATGTCTTCTTCAAATGAAATATGCACAAATAAGGGCATGCGCTGATACAGTGGCACATCTGATCATGAACGCGATGATGCGACTGATTATTGTGATACACAGCAAACAATGATACAGACCAAAAATCCAAAGAAGAGTTAACAAAAAGTAACTATGCCTTTTTTCTTTCTGTTTTAAATGTATTTTAATATTCATCTGTCTGTATAATGAGTGTGTTGTAGGTCTGTGTTTTATTGGTTGTTTTCTCCCCTCTTCCCACCCTCTACACATTTCTGGAGTCTTTTTCAGATCTAAGGTGTGAACGGCCAGTGCTGAAACAGGGCAGTTTCATGACCCTTTAAACTTCAGCAAAATGCTGATATCAGACACAAATAATTGATTTTACACTGCTTATTTCAGTGAATCACTTCGATATTGTAATTCAGTGATTAATTTGCGTCATCTCTTAAAAATGTTCATGTAAGTCTCCATGTGGCATTTTCTTAATCAAAATGTTTTTGTAAAAACGTGAATTATTACTCAATATATTGTTATATTGATGCATATGAATGAAAATTATTAAATATTGTTATTCCTTATTGACAAAAAAAAAAAGAGAGAGATAGAGAGCACAATATTCCTTAAACAACTTCAATCTACTTGACAGCAATTGTTATTTGGTCATTTAAAGAGATTTTAGGTGCATATGCACCCATTAAATGCATTCATTTTCTGCTTCTGCTTCTCTCTGCTCTTGAGTCTATGGAAGCCCATAGAACCGCTTGCAGGAAAGTTATGAAATGTGACACACTGATAGAGGACAGTCTCAACTTTAACCATAACACATTTGAAGTCGCTAACTCAAAATCTCTAGCACCACCAACAGTTCAAATATTTGCATTCATTTTTATGCTGGTAACATTTGAACCATACGGGCTAGAAATAAAATTCACTTTTCTTTTGATTCCTTGGCTCAAGATGATTTAATACCGAAACCAGATCCTCTTCAGACCATGCCAGGAAAAAAAGTGACGGAATTCAAGTTGATTAGTCAAACTGTTCTCGAAAAACATGCTAACGAATTTGACAAAGAGCACGCCAAAGTGGACATGAGGCTATATCTCCGCAATGCTTTAGCATATTTAAAGCAAACTTAGTGTGTTTTTTTATTTATTTATTTTTTTTTACCACATCAGCCATTTTGGGGATCAACCATTTTGAATTTGATGTAAAATGCTATTGCAGTTGTCACTGGGGTGGTACCTTTCACTAATATATTCACTTTACTTGCCAATATGCACTTTTAAGGTACTATTATGCACTGTTTAGGGGTTAATAAGGGACAAAGGTGTGTTTTTTTTTCAAAGGCAGCACCCCACTGACAGCTTTTGTACCTTCTTTATTTTTCTGAGAGTGCATGCACACATGTGTGAGTGTGTGTTTATAGACACATAGATTTACTTGAGCTCAGCGTTGACTCTATAAAGTCTGAGACTAGCTGTGGATTCTGCTGAGCAGGCTTCAGCTGTTGATTTACTTACAGCACTGACACACACACACACACACACACACTGCTGTTGAATGTAGAGGAGATATAGCGCTCAAGGGTGAGTGGGCCTCAGGAAGAGTGATGTGTTATGTGCTCAACGGCCCTCCGGGGCTCAAACACACACACACACACACACACATAAGCTGTGTACTGTTACCTATGCAGCGCTCATAAATATTCATGTGCTGTGTTCTTCAGAAGTGCTGACATCCGGTCTTCCAGACTCAAAGTCTTCTGGGATGCGTCCTATATCAGCTGTGCTCTTCTCCCCTGGCTGTGTGGCCTCCGTAGGGACCCTACAGAGGGAGTACAGTGGGAATCGGTGACGGTGTCTGTGGGATCTGAGCGCTTTAACTGCAGCGCAATAATAAATCAAACTCACTGTCACCCGTGCTCAACAGAAAATACACAATAGAAGCGGGTTTTGTAGGGTTATTAACAGTGCTGGAAGATAGTTTGTGGCTTTGCTGTAAAATATACTCTTTTTTTTTAAAGTAATTAATTACACCATAATATATTAACAAGGAGTAGCTACCTACATTTGTCTGTGGGCAAAGGTTCGCCATCAGTGTGAATAGCTCCATGGCACTGTTTCTATTTAACAGAAACAGTTGGTTGCTTGATTGCATGATGGGTCCCTAGAACAATAAATAAACAAATAATTTAAAATATATGCTAATATATTTTAAATTCTAAATTTTACAATTATAATAATAAATACAATTAAATTAAATTAAATTAATTAATTAAAATATTTTACTTATAATGAATAATATTTATTTATGGATGGGTACCTTTTGGGTAATTAACAATTATCATGTTTTATTTAAAACATATATTTATTAATCATAAAATTATAATTTTAAACTCTAAAAGTATAATACATTCTTAAAAGTATTTATTTATGTATGGGTCTCTAGAACAATACATAAATAATAGTGCTGTCAACGATTAATCGCATCCTTAATAAAAGTTTTTGTTTATGTAATATATGTGTGTACACTGTGTATATTTATTATGTATATATAAATACACACATACAGTATATATTTTGAAAATATTTAGATATACTTACATGTATATATTAATATTTATATACTTTGTATTATAAATAAATATATTTAATATAGAAATACTGTATATTTTCTTAAATATATACTGTATGTGTGTGTGTGTGTGTGTGTGTATATATATATACACACACACATAGATAATATACACAGTACACACATATATATTATATAAACAAAAACTTTTATTGTGGATGACAGTACTAATAAATAAATATATAATCTTAAAAATTAATAAATAAAAAATCACATTAAAGGGATAGTTCACCCAAAAATGAAAATTTTATGTTTATCTGCTTACCCCCAGGGCATCCAAGATGTAGGTGACTTTGTTTCTTCAGTAGAACACAAACAAATATTTTTAACTCAAACCATTGCAGTCTGTCAGTCATATAATGGCAGTCAATGGGACTCACGGATTTGAGAGTCAAGAAAACATACACAGACAAAACCAAATTATACCCTGTGGCTCGTGACGATACATTGAGGTCTAGAAACATGAAATGATCGATCTGTGCAAGAAACTGAACAGTATTTATATCGTTTTTTACATCTGATCCACCACCATGTCCAACTGTCCTGAGCGTGTTCACAACATCCGTGACGCATCGTCTTCTTGCTTGCTTTATGGTCGGATCGCATATTTATAAGTGCATTACCGCCACCTATCTCTCAAATGGATAAGTGACACTCCTAATTGAGATTGTAGATGGTGTCAATGGTCCATTTGAGAGATAGGTGGCGGTTTTCATTTTTTTATTTACATTTTTGGGTGAACTACCCTTTAATGATTTTAATTGTTTCATGTATTAAATAAATAAATAAATAAATAACAAAAAAATAAAAATAATAAATGGTATTTATTTATAAATATAAAAAAAAAAATTAAAAAAGATTTTTTTTAAATCATTCATTCATTTATTTACGGATTGATTGATTGATTGATTAACTGGGCCCCTAAAATGAACAATCAGTCAAACAATCAATCAACTATAATATATAATATAACAATCAACTATATATATATATATATATATACACACACACAGGTGCATCTCAGTAAATTAGAATGTCGTGGAAAAGTTCATTTATTTCAATAATTCAACTCAAATTGTGAAACTCATGTATTAAATAAATTCAATGCACACAGCAATGCACATTCAATGCAAACGCATCTCAACAAATTAGAATACTTCATAAGAAAAACATTTTTAGTGAATTGTTGGCCTTCTGGAAAGTATGTTAATTTACTGTATATGTACTCAATACTTGGTAGGGGCTCCTTTTGCTTTAATTACTGCCTCAATTCGGCGTGGCATGGAGGTGATCAGTTTGTGGCACTGCTGAGGTGGTATGGAAGCCCAGGTTTCTTTGATAGCGGCCTTCAGCTCATCTGCATTTTTTGGTCTCTTGTTTCTCATTTTCCTCTTGACAATACCCCATAGATTCTCTATGAGGTTCAGGTCTGGTGAGTTTGCTGGCCAGTCAAGCACACCAACACCATGGTCATTTAACCAACTTTTGGTGCTTTTGGCAGTGTGGGCAGGTGCCAAATCCTGCTGGAAAATGAAATCAGCATCTCTAAAAAGCTGCTCAGCAGAAGGAAGCATGAAGTGCTCCAAAATGTCTTGGTAAACGAGTGCAGTGACTTTGGTTTTCAAAAAACACAATGGACCAACACCAGCAGATGACTGCACCCCAAATCATCACAGATTGTGGAAACTTAACACTGGACTTCAAGCAACTTGGGCTATGAGCTTCTCCACCCTTCCTCCAGACTCTAGGACCTTGGTTTGAAATACAAATGAAATACAAAACTTGCTCTCATCTGAAAAGAGGACTTTGGACCACTGGGCAACAGTCCAGTTCTTCTTCTCCTTAGCCCAGGTAAGATGCCTCTGACGTTGTCTGTGGTTCAGGAGTGGCTTAACAAGAGGAATACAACTGTAGCCAAATTCCTTGACACGTCTGTGTGTGGTGGCTCTTGATGCCTTGACCCCAGCCTCAGTCCATTCCTTGTGAAGTTCACCCAAATTCTTGAATCGATTTTGCTTGACAATCCTCATAAGGCTGCGGTTCTCTCGGTTGGTTGTGCATCTTTTTCTTCCACACGTTTTCCTTCCACTCAACTTTCTGTTAACATGCTTGGATACAGCACTCTGTGAACAGCCAGCTTCTTTGGCAATGAATGTTTGTGGCTTACCCTCCTTGTGAAGGGTGTCAATGATTGTCTTCTGAACAACTGTCAGATCAGCAGTCTTCCCAATGATTGTGTAGCCTAGTGAACCAAACTGAGAGACCATTTTGAAGGCTCAGGAAACCTTTGCAGGTGTTTTGAGTTGATTAGCAGATTGGCATGTCACCATATTCTAATTTGTTGAGAGAGTGAATTGGTGGGTTTTTGTTAAATGTGAGCCGAAATCATCACAATTAAAAGAACCAAAGACTTAAACTACTTCAGTCTGTGTGCATTGAATTTATTTAATACACGAGTTTCACAATTTTAGTTGAATTACTGAAATAAATGAACTTTTCCACGGCATTCTAATTTATTGAGATGCACCTGTATATATATTCTGTTTTCATTTCATTTTATTTTATGTTTTAGCAATTGTTTGCTATGTACTTTTGTCATTTTTATTATTTTGGGGTTTTAGCTTTATATTTGTATATAATAGTCTTGTTTTTTTGTTTTATTTTTGCTTTCTTTCAATTAACAAAAATTATTTTAAATAGTGTTAGTTTTTGTAAACAATTTCCTGGAGAACAAGACAAAAATACTGATTTATCTTAACTTATCTTATCTTATCATCTTTATTTTATTAATTTATTTTTATTTGACATATTCAAATAAAAATAATTATTATATTAAAATAATTATATTTATTTGACACATCCTTAAAACTGTGCACTACTCACCCGGCTGTAAGTGTCTGAAATCATTGCTCTGATGTTCTCTCGTACTTTGATGGTGTGGCTGTTTATCTGTAATTGCTGCTTGCAGCGATGTTTTGATATCCAGTTGTAATATTTCTGTTCAGAGGGATGTGAAACCGTTCTGATCTGTGTCTCTTTCTCTCTGCAGACGGCAAAGCCGGTTCATGATCTGCTGCTGGACGTCATCACGTGGGTGGGAATCCTGCTGTCTCTGGTCTGTCTGCTCGTCTGCATCTTCACCTTCTGCTTCTTCCGCGGCCTGCAGAGCGACAGGAACACCATACACAAGAACCTGTGCATCTCGCTCTTCATCGCTGAAACGCTCTTCCTCACCGGCATCAACCGCGCAGACCAGCCCGTACGACACACACACACACACACACACACACAAATCACATTTCCAGTGTTGTTTTTGTAACATAAATAGCTATTGATGAATATAACTATTTTAATTTTGTTTTATAGTTTCCATTTTTATTTCAAATTTGATTAAAGTTTCAGTAATTGTGTTATGTGCATTTGCCATTTTTATTATTATTTTTTATTTATTTATTTGTTTTTTAATGTTCATAGAATTTTTATTCATTAAATTCATTTATTTATTAAATTAAAAAGTCTACATCTTTTCATATTTAATTTTATTTCAAATAACAATATTTTTATAATTTTAGTTTTAATTAATGATAATAGCCATGAATGTTTTTTTTTTTCATTCATTCATTTAAAATGTCTATATAGTTTTTTTTTTTTTTCAGTTTTACTTTGTTATTTTAGTATGCTTATTAAAAATGTTGTCTACAGTACATATTTTCATATTTTATTTAAGTTGACATCTTTTTTATTTCAAGTAACAATAATATTTGTATGGTTTAGCTTTCATTAATAATAATAACCCTGATCTTTTTATTCTGTTTAATTGTTTTTTTAAGCATAAACATCCGTTAATTTTTGCTTGCCTGTAGAGTAAGAAAAATAATCCTAATTAAAAATTCACTGAAAACAAATCTTATAAAAATAATTCACTGAAAACAAATCTTATCTTGCACAATTTTGATTCTCAAGTAAATTTAGTTTTAAGAATGTTTAGATATTTTTACTGATAAGGAATATGATTTTTGCATTTCATCTGCTGTGTGATGTAGTATTAAACATCCTACTCTTTTGCCGTCCTGCTTTTTCCGTGCCGTGCAGCTGGGGAGATTGTGTATTTGGACACGGGATGTTTTAAATGGCTGAGTGCATGTTTTTATTAGTTCATGAGAGAGTGAAATAGCACAAGTGTGTGTGTCATAAAGATTTAATGAGAGGGTGTTCAGTGTGTGTGACTCTAATGCAGAACATCATGCATGATTCATAATCTTTAAACCCTCTTATTTCGTATTTTTCAATTATCTGAGCAGGTTTGCGAGGTCGCAGAACAGCATCCATCATTGTCCACGTAACGAGAGCGTTTGTGTGCGTCTTTCAGATCGCCTGCGCCGTCTTCGCGGCTCTGCTGCATTTCTTCTTCCTGTCTGCGTTCACGTGGATGTTTCTGGAAGGCGTTCAGCTCTACATCATGCTGGTGGAGGTGTTCGAGAGCGAGCATTCGCGCAGGAGGTATTTCTACCTGGCCGGATACGGCATTCCTGCGCTCATCGTGGCCGTTTCTGCCGCAGTGGATTACCGCAGTTACGGGACGGACAGAGTGTGAGTCTCACACACACACACACACGCGCGCGCGCGCAAACCTGAGTCGGAAATTTTTATTTAGTTTTAGTCATAGTCTTAACTGCAAAAAAAGTCTTATCTTACTCAGTAGTTTTTTTGTCTTGTTTCTAGCCAAGATATCTAAAAATTCTTAAATTGAGATGCATTTACTAGATGAGCAAAATGACATATGATATTTACTCTTATTTCCATGGAAAAACAAAAAAATAAAAAAATAAATTAAGTGTATTTTGCTTAAAATAAGTAAAATTATTTGCCAGTGGGGCAAGTAAAATATTCTAAAAACTACCCCACTGGCAAATAATTTTACTTGTTTAAGCAAAATGCACTCAATAATTTTATTTTTTTCCTCCTGGAAACGAGACTAAATATCTTACATCATTTTGCTTATCTAGTAAATGCATCTTAATTTAAGAATTTTTGTTGTTGTTGATATTTTGACTAGAAACAAGACAAAAATACTTGATAAGATAAGCTCTTCTTTTTTTTTTTTGCTGTGTTTGGACTAAAATACCATTTAGTTTTAGTCACATTTTAGTCATCTGAATTAAGTCTTAAGGTCCTTGCATACCGAGACTGAAATTTTCGCACTTTAAAAAATAAATATGACCTCACATTGTCAATCACGTTTACACACTGCCTCCGAAACTTTCGCCCGTCACAAAAAAATTCAGATCAGGTTCGATTTTCTGCGTTTTCGCATCCATAGCAAGCATTTTGATAGGAAAGGATGACGAATGAGAAAAAAAAGAAAAAAAGCATACGCATCTACAGTAGATTTAGTCAACTAAAATCTTATGGGTTTAGTTACAGTGTAATGCATTTATTAAGCATTTCTCTAAAATTCCCAAACTCATTATGTATTCCTGGAGAAAGCATCTGGTAATATGAATGATTTGAACATCCAATATAGATACAGATTTAACTGCTTTGACACATAACGTCTTTATCTCAAAATTAAATAAAACGACTTTTCATAAAGAAACATGAACATGGCCCTCATTTGAAATACCAAATGAAATACGAATGGTTATATAATATGCATTCTTTATAACAACTTGCATACAACATCTTTCATTCTTTCAAGCAGACACATTTATTTATCTAAATTAAAGTTAGATTAATCCTTATTAGTGCTACTAAAGTGATTCATTCAAGAGCAGTGAGTGATTTTCTCTTTTTTTTTGTTGATTCGTTAACAGCAAGGACACAGACAACAGAAACAAAATTAATCTGCTGTCCCTTTATAACTGAATGCACATGGATTCAATATACTGCTACACACATCCAGTATTCTCCCAGCAGTTTACATTCAGTGAAGACGTAATCTGGTAATCTTACATGAATAATAATATTTTTGTCTCGTTTTTATTCGTTGACAAAAATGTCAATAGATTTTCGTCATTGTTTTTGTCATTCAAAAAGAGTTTTTATTTCGTTATCATGTTTACGTCGGTGAAAAAATGTTGTTGACGAAAATCATGGAAAATTATTCGTCAACAAAATGAACACTGGTCCTCGTGCACAGTCTTGCTTAAATCTGTGTGTGTGTGTCGCAGGAGGGATGAAGTTTAGTCTAATGTTGCGGAAATTAAAGTCTGAATAATTGAAAGAACTCTCATGTATCAGCCAAAAGACACAAGAACCTTGGAGACAACCTGCAGTATTACTTCCTCAGTGTGTGTAGATTTGATACTTGAGTGAAGTGTTTTTCTCTCATTTTCAGTTGCTGGTTGCGGTTGGATACTTATTTCATCTGGAGTTTTATAGGCCCCGCCACACTCATCATCATGGTAACCAGCTCTGATACTCCCTATAACCTACATTTAAAACACTCCTGGACTCTTCACATGTGAATCCTCTACTAATCTCGTGCTTTTGTTCTTCCCAGCTGAATGTGATCTTCCTGGGAATTGCTCTCTACAAGATGTTCCACCACACCGCCATTCTGAAGCCAGACTCTGGTTGCCTTGATAACATCAAGTAAGCCTGACAGTAAGGGGTGGGGCCTGTGGGATACGCACTACCGGCACATCCAGGAACTTAACTGTCAATTTCGTTACCGCCCCTTTTTGGGGGAAAACAAACTAGACTTCCCATAGGCTTCAATACAAAATAGCGGCAAAAAGCAACGTCCATACACAGCCGACAGACGTGAATAACTTAAGTAATCACTAGGATTAATCATGTCAAGTAATTATATGTCCACCCTGCCTGCCATAGAGCGTGAAAGATACATCCATAAACTTAATTTGGTCAATTTAAAAACTCATTATCCCAGCGTCAAATTGGTGTAACAACCCCACCCAGTGGCCAGAGGTGTCTTGCCGGACATTTACTCATACCTAATCTAATCACCAGGTAAACCAGTGAATGATTTTACTTCATTTGAAAGTAAACATCTTTAAATGTATATATTATGTCCTTATATTTAGAGTACTGAGTGCACTTTTCTGTCCAGCCATACAACTAGCCTGGCTTCGCTTTCGATAGCATCATCCGTAATTCATAATATTTCCATAACAGCAAGATATGGATGATGGTGGCAGGTAGCCTGGGCTAAATTTGGGTTTTTACAAACATTATTGGTGCACCCAACCACACAACAACTCTTTGGCATGTTGTAAGGTTAGTCCACTTCCTCGATCCAATGCTGTATGGCGGTTTGTTTTCCCCCAAAAGTGGGCGTGAACCTGTTCAGAGACATTCTATGACGTTGCGCCGGTTGTGAGTATAGGCTGTTTGGAGGGAGGAGCCTTTGATGGGTGGGGTATTTGGTGGGTGGAGTTTATGAAGCACTGGAGACTGTGGCATGGGCTCTTTGGAGGGAGGAGCCTTTGATGGGTGGGACTTGTGGTGGGTGGAGTCTGAGATGTTGATCTTGTGAAGGGGTGGAGTCAGTCGTATGTGAGGTCTATGAAGGGTGGGGCATCTGGTGGATGTGTTCTGTTAGGGTGGAGTCTTTGAGAGGTGTGGATTATGATAGGTGGAGCAAGTGGGATTGGCTCTTTAGAGGGAGGAGCCTTTTTAGGATGAGGTTTGTGAGAGGTGGAGCTTGTGAAAGGGTGGAGCCAGGAGTCTATAAAGGTTGGGCCATCTGGTGGATTTATTCTGTTAGTCGTAGGTGGGGTCTATGAAGGGTGGGGCATCTGGTGGATTTGTTCTGTTAGGGTGGAGTCTTTTTCAGAGATGTGGATTATGATAGGTGGAGCAAGTAGGATTGGCTCTTTAGAGGGAGGAGCCTTTTTAGGATGAGGTTTTGTGAGAGGTGATTATGAAAGGGTGGAGCCAGTAGTCTATAAAGGGTGGGGCATCTGGTGGATGTGATCTGTTAGGGTGGAGTCTTTGCTGAGGAGCCTTTAAGTGGTAGGACCTGTTGTGTGTGAGATGAATTTATATGAGGGATGGAGATTAAAGGAACACTCCACTTTTTTTGGAAATAGGCTCATTCTCCAACTCCCCCAGAGTTAATAAGTTGAGTTTTACCGTTTTTGAATCCATTCAGCCGATCTCCGGGTCTGGCGATAGCACTTTTAGCATAGCTTAGCATAGATCATTGAATCTGATTAGACCAGTAGCATAGTTCCTAGCCAAATCGGCCTAAAAAATCGCAACTTTTCATTTTCCGCCGGTCTTACTACACGATATAACTACAGAAGAGTCAAGTTTTAAATAGGACAAATATCGAAACTCTTTGGTCATTTTTGAACGCGATGCTACTGGTCTAATCGGATTCAATGATCTATGCTAAGCTATGCTAAAAGTGCTATCGCCAGACCCAGAGATCGGCTGAATGGATTCAAAAACGGTAAAACTCAACTAATTAACTCTGGGGGAGTTGGAGAATGAAGGGTTGTTTGGAAGGTAGGGCTCATGGTAGGTGGAATATTTGAGAGGTGTGGTTGGTGATGGGTGGGGCCTGTGGCATGGGCTCTTTGGAGGGGGGATTCTATGATCTGTTGGGGGTGGATTCTTGTGAGTGTAGTCTCTGAAGTGTGGGTCTGGGGGTGGAGTCTGTTGGACTGGGTCTTCTGTGGAGGAGTCTTTCATAGGTGGGGCCTGTGGTGGGTGGTGTCTGAGAGATTGAGTTTGTGAAGGGGTGGGGCCAGTCATAGATGAGGCTTGTAAAGGGTGGGACATCTGGTGGATGTGTTCTGTTACGGTGGGGTCTTTGAGAGGTGTGGATTATGAAAGATGGAGCAAGTAGGATTGGCTCTTTGGAGGGAGGAGCTTTTCAAAGATGAGGCCTGTGGTGGGTGTCATAAATGGAGGGGCATCTGGTGGATGTGTTCTGCTAGGGTAGATTCTTTGAAAGGTAACGTCTGTGATGGCTAGAGTCTTAAATTTATATCTGAATTTATATGATGCATGGAGCTTAGGGGTAGTCTGTGAATTGTGGAGCCTTTGGGGAGGAGTCTTTAATTCAATTCAATTCAAGTTTATTTGTATAGCACTTTAGGGAGGAGCCTTTAAAAGGTGGGGCCTGTGGTGGGTTGAATCTATGAAAAGTGACTGTGTGAAGGGTAGAGCCAGCGGTAGTAGGATGGGATGGGTTATCTGGTGGGTGTGGTCTATGAGGGGTGGGGCTTTGGGGAGGTGCCTCTAAAAGGTGGGTCTGTGGTGGGTGGGGTTTTTGAAACGTCTAAAAATTCTCGCACTGTTCATCATTCCTTCAGTGACGGCTAATAAACAGAGTGGAGTGCCATATGCTTTGCTTTCGAAATGCATCAGGATTAGGCGTTAGCGTTTACACCACAAATGTAATGTGATGTAGTGTAACATTTTGTTCACCTATATTTCACTCAGATCAGTTGACAACCTCAGTTTGTTCAAGTAACCTGACAAACCAATGGCAGGTAATGGGACAGAAAAGTGGAAGCCTGTTTGGAAACAGTCATTATGCTGCTCTCTTTTATGGCACTGATTTTGCAGAAATGGCACACTTCATGCTTATAAACAGAAGTGCAAGTGGCCCATTGAACATCTACAGAGAAACTGGTATGGCTCATTTTTCATACTGTTGTTGTAGGTTGAGGTGAAAGTAAAACTGGCACAGTTATCCCACGGTGTGCGTGTGTGTCCGTCTGTGTATTCAGTGGGGAGGTTGTCGTTACCTGAAGATCTGTGTTGTTTCACAGGAAAGAGCAGCAGACTTTCTGCCCAAATTAACCTCCGCATGCACATGAATATTCATCACCGGAGCCACACAGCAGCCACTCAGGAGAGCAGAGCACTGAAAGGACTATAAATATGCTAATTTATGGCTGTCCCCTCAGATCCAGCATAGAGAGCAGGACAGTGAGATGATGTGTGTGTGTTCAGTTGTTCATGTGTGTGCTTTTGTGTGTGTAATGCATGCTAATCAGACACTTTGAGCCAATGATTTTGTAGTATTACTGCTCTGGATGAGGCGAGATTTCACTGTGCATCACCGCACGTTAAAGGGACAAACTGGACTGATATGTCCCTTCGCCCAGAGAACTGTGATGGACATCTGATTGAAGTGAATACATGCATTCTGAAGGGTGTTCATGTGTCGAGCTCACCAGCGACTTTTGCAGTGGCCTTGGGATTCATTCTTTAATTGTCTCATTCTTTTTCTCTACAGGCTTTTTAGAAACATATTCAAAGCTTTAAACCAAACTAGAAATTAATCACAGCATTGCAAACATTGCTTTGAATACATTTTTTTAAAAAGTTCAAGGTACAAGACTGTGTACTTTAGGAGAGATTGAAAATCAATGAAAGCACAAAAAAAGCCATGAAACTATTAAAGTATAAAATATATGTGATATTTGCTACAAGATATTATAATGCATACCCTTGTGAAAAATAAGTTTGCTTAATTGAGTATGCACTTGGCCATAGCCATATCACCCTGCAGCCCAAGACCGGTTGCCCATGGAAGCTAAGCAGGGCTGAGACTGATCAGTACCTGGATGGGACACCTCCTGGGAAAACTAGGTTGCTGATGGAAGAGGTGTTAGTGAGACCAGCAGGGGGTGCTCACCCTGCGGTCTGTGTGGGTCCTAACGCCCCAGTATATTGATGGGGAAACTATACTGTAAAAAGCACCGTCTTTCGGATGAGATGTTAAACCGAGGTCCTGACTCTCTGTGGTCATTAAAAATCCCATGACACTCATCGTAAAGAGTGGGGGTGTAACCCCGGTGTCCTGGCCAAATTCCCTCCACTGGCCCTTGTCAATCATGGCCTCCTAATAATCCCCATCCACTTGATTGGCTCTATCTCTCTCTCCTCTCCACCTGTAGCTGGTGTGTGGTGAGCGCACTGGCGCCGTTGTCCTGTGGCTACCGTCGCATCATCCAAGTGGATGCTGCACATTGGTGGTGGTTGAGGAAAGACCCCCTACATGATTGTAAAGCGCTTTGGGTGTATTGCAATACACAATAAAGCGCTATATAAATGCCTCATTCATTCATGTGCACTTGTAGTATCTTAAATTATATTTAAAAACAAAAACAAATCTGTATTTGCAGATAATATAATGTTAATGAAATAAACAACGTGAGTTAAAAAGGGACACTTTCATGATTTAACACACTTAAGTACACTTTTAAAAAGTGCACTTTATGATAATGTCAGATTAAAAGTTTTACTTTAGCATACATTTGAAATCATTTTTTAATAATCATTTGTTGTGCTTTAAATAAGTACACTTATTAACACTAAAACACATGATTATAATTTTAATGAAATACTAAATTTCAACTATCATTACAAATGTTTAATTACAGATGTAAAAAATGCATAACATACAAGTCTCAATAGAACTGACATTTAAAGTGTATTAGTTGATAAAAAATACTTCTCAGTACATTTTAACCATATTTCAAACGTAATAAAATTATGAAATTACATATAAAAATGTACTTAAGTCCTTCTTAATTGGGTCAAAAACACTAACGTTCAGCTAATTATAACTAATACATTTTCATTTAATTGCAGTTAATATAATTAAGCGTCTAAAAACCTGTTTTTAAAGTATGCTAAAGTGTCTTTTTCACAAGGGTATAAACTGGTTATGTAGAGACTGATTCGATTATGTCCTTTGCAGTGTTTTATGTGGCTGAATGATCACTGTTACTCTGCTGTCAAGATTCCCAGAGTGACAGCTTCTCTGATTGGTGGATCCTGCTTGAGGATTATGGGTGGTGTAGTGTGTAGTTCTCAATCTTCAGTTTTGGTCCTCGTGTTATCTCTGTCTCGAGAGGTTTAAATGTTATTGCTGAATCAATTTCTCTGTGGAAGAAACAAATGGGACTTTTACTTCCAGAGCCCTGCTGTGCTCTGTTATGGAGAGTTTGTTAGAAATATTTCTTGATATTCATGTTGAAGGGGACCGTATAAAAGCGAATGACAACAGCGGAGGTGATGAGTTTGATTAATTCACGAGCGAGGGTCTTATTACAGCCACACATCTCCTCCCTCCATGGGGTCTGAGATTAAATGGGATAATTCTTGTAATCAGACGTTCTATTCATGCTAATAATGAGATAATGACAGTCTCTTGTTAGTAGTTTTCATACTCTGCTGTATTAGTTTGATCTGTAGACGTCTGATTGCTTGCTCTAATAAGAGACTAAACAGAAACACTTACAAAACTGTGAGTGCGTTTATATGTTGACGTTCAACACCAAAATCTCATATCGTGATATGAGTAATTCTGTATTCTATATAATGGAGTCTACACAATTCTTTTGAAAGAGTCTCTTTTGCTCACCAAGGCTGCATTTATTTGATCAAAAGTACAATAAAAAATTGTGAAATATTATCAGAATTCGAAATAGCTGTTTTTTGTTTATTTGTTTTTTTCTGTGAATATCTGTTAAAATGTCATTTATTTCTGTGATCAAAGCTGAATTTTCAGCATCATTACTCCAGTCTTCAGTGTCACATGATTCTTCAGAATTTGCTGCTCAAGAAACATTTCTGATTATTAGTAATGTTGAAAACAGTTGTGCTGGTTCATATTTTTGTGGAAACCATGACACATTTTATTTTTAAAAGAACAGCATTTATTTCAAATAGAAAACTTTTGTAACATTATAAATGTCTTCACTGTCACTTTTGATCAATTTAATGCATTCTTGTTGAATAAAAAGTTTCATTTCTTTTAAAAGGCATCCCATCTAGGAGGGTGTCGACATGTCAAGCGATTGACAGGTGGCAGCTGCTATTTATAATTAAGTGGGTGGGGCACTGTCCATCAAGGGACATTTTACTGGCCAAACATTTAGCCACGCCCCTCTTCAGATGCTGACGCTGTCTATATCTCTGGCCCACTTTCCCAGATGAGGAAGACTGTAAATTATAAAAGTCTATATGTGCTGTTTTGTCCGCGTTTGAAGTGCACTAGCAGAGCTCTGGACCTGCAGCCACTGGTCTCTCACACACACACACACACACACACACATAAATGAAGGCATATATCTGGATTTGTTGTGTGACAGAAGTGAGGCGTGGAGGTCGTGACCTCTGTGAGCGGAGCAGGCCGGCCGTAGGTTGGTTTGTGGTTAATAACTCGACCTTCCAAATAGCCTTATAAATCACATCACATGCTTTTAAATCTTTTTTTTTATTTCTTAGACACGACTGTTATAAATCATACGACGGACAACAGCAGCAGCACTGATGTTCACAAACACATGACTCTTCTGTGAACATAAATTAAAGGGATGGTTCACCCAAAATGGAAATTTGGTCTTCATTTAGTCATCCTTGCGTGTCTCCAAGCCTGTAAGCCTTATATCTACAAAATATCTCCGAAAGATGAATGTTTTTGTCCAAACAATGAAAGTCAATGGGGTCCAAAGCAACACTGGATTCTGATGACTATTACTATATGGACAAAATACACTGAGACGGTTTTCAAAAGTATCATCTTTTGTGCTTCACATTAAAGCAAGTCAAAACAGTGTTTGAATAACATGAGGGTTTCTAAAATGATATAGTTTTCATTTTTGACTGCTAGTAATAGCACCTCAAATCTAAAGCTGCGAAGCTCAAGCTCAGCTGAATGTTTCACTGCTCCTCCAGTATTAATGTCTTAAGACTAGTATTTACAGCAGATTTTAATCTTACAGGCTTATCTGATCAGAATCATTTTATAATATTTATTTTAAGAGCTCATGTATTACAAAATGCAAAGCCAATTTATCCTCTCATTTCTTATGAATATTCATGAAATTGTTTTGCATCCAACAAGAGCTGAATAAACAAATAAAATAACATGAGATTAAGTACTTTTCATTTCTAAAATATTTCACTAACCGAATCACTCGGAAAATACATTATTGCACGGGTGTCTACTACAGGTAGTAATAGAGCTATCATTTTTCCATGAAAAAAAAAAAAGAAAATTATGCTTGTCATACTATTTCAAGGTCTTCTGAATAGTTTGAGTGTTGTGTAACGGTCATTGCCATTGCTGCTTTTTAAGTTTCATTTTATTTCATCGTTGTTACACATTTCAAAGTTATTTTGTGTGTCTGTGTTATTCTTTCATTTCTCTATTCTTGTTTTCTGCCAATGTTTGTCCAGCTATCGCTCTTATGACGGCTGTGTCATAGTGGAGTGGCACTGGTAAGATCAGCCTGTTTCTCCACCTGTCATCTGTCCTTCTGGAGCTCCTGAACCCGCTCACCCTCTCCTGTGCTTGACGTGTGTGTGTGTGTGTGTGTGTGTGTTTGTAATTCACACTCATCTATCTCTCCTTTTACAGATTGTTTTACCCATGATCTTATGATTTACTACATTTTTCTTTTGCCAGTTTTTGCATTTAGATTTTTCAGGTAAATATCCAACATGGATTTAAGTCAAATCCACTAACAGACTTAGTTTGTAACTGCAATCTCGGTTCTTCACCATAAAGAGTTCACCAACACAAACTATTTTAAATATCCAACATAACTGAACATTAATCGATATCAGGTTTTTGCCTTTACTCAAAAATGCATTAAACAACTCTTACTTTCAACATTTACTTTCCCAATTCAGTCCTGTGCAAAGAGTGCTGAAAACTAAAAATCCACCCATGCAGTTTCAGTTAATGCAACAAAAATGATGCATGTCTGAACATAAATTAATTTATAATTAATAGTTTTGACATTAATTATAATAGTTAGATGTGATCACTCTAAAAACTTAAAATATAGGCTACTCAATTTTTTGGTGAAACATTTGTACACTTATAATATCGAGTACATTTTAAAGCAATCAATGAAGTGCACCTTAAGAACTAAGTAAATATAAGTAAAAAAATAAAATAAAATAATAACTCCTTGATCTGAATAGATACATTTGGTACCATGATGAATAAATGTAAGTAGACCAAAACAAATTAAGGTAACTCAAATATATGAGTAAGCACATTAAAAAAACTACTGTTTATGAGTAATGTGAACTTTCATTTGAATTCACTAAAATAGCAGCTTTTTGCTAACATAATTTGACATAAAAATCATAAAAGCACTTATTGATATGGAATGAGTAAAAAATATATTTCTATTAAGTATAATTTCTCAGTTCTCAAATATTTTGATTTAATTTTACAAAAATATTAAGTATCATCTTAAAAATATAATTAGTTAGTGAAATAATTTGTTAGTTTTTTGTGTAAAAAAAAAAACCCACAAAAAATAGCAACTAACTATCAGCTGGAAGTATAGTGTAAATATATGTGGAAAATATACAACATGACTGACAGCCGTATTCTGCTGCTGTGTAAACGTGGCCATAGTGCAAATGCATGTGAGGAAAAAAGAACAATAGGGCTCATTATTATTGAGTTATAGTTGTTGTTCTGATCATTTTATTTTATCCATTCTTAAATATTTGAAATTAAATTCAACAACAATCACAGTTTGTTTGTTTTTTTGCAATAAAAATATAAAATAAATGACAAATGTCAATTTTAGACAAAATTAACTGTTGAATTTCTAAGCATTTATTTAGCTATGATCAACTCAAACAATCACTTAAGTGACATTCAGAGATTTTATTCGGATATAATAGTTATTTATTAATGTGATACAAATCCACTGCATTCAGTGTGCTGTAGTTTCCATTCGTCTCAATGGCAGCTGAAGTAGACAAAGCATCAGAATTGCATTGCCTGCATGCTGCCATCTTGGGCACATTTTGACTTGATGCGAAATAAAGAAAAACAACAGCAGCGAGAACTAGACAGCCTAAAATAACAGAGTTTTCAAGAGCAGCAATATGTCATAATCATCATTTCGCGTGTGCGTTTGACTCTGATTGACGTGGGCGTTCTGGGTTTGATCCTATTATTCATTAATCTGTGACTCAATTAAACCCACTCAGAGTGTTTCTAGAGAGTTCTGCGCGTGTCTTCATCGCTCAGCACCTCGACGACATTATTCACATCTCCGTCAAGACTTTCTGCCTCCAACTAACTCAATTACGGCTGCCATTGGGATGCAGATTCGCTCTTGAGACGGATGGAGACGATATGACAAATTGCTGCTAATTCACTTAAACGCTTTAAAAGCGCTGTCTTTATCATAATTCCTGTTCATTTGAAGCCGGCGATCGGATACCTGAGGGAGGAGAAGCTCTTGTGTTTGTTAAACTCCCAGCAGGACGTCGTTAACGTAACGAGTCGCCAGGATCTCATTCAATTAAACTTCAGATGCACCAGGGGTTTTTCAGCACGAGTGTGTTTTAGAGACGGTGAAGCAAGGTGTGAACGACTCACATCTGCATACTGTAGCTTCAGGAGAAACCAAGGGATGAGGTTTTTGGAGACCGGATCGGTGTGAGAAATACAGGATATCATTCCCTCGAGACAAGAGCAAGAAATGCAGATTTAACGCTGGTGAAGAGACTGAGAAGAGCGTGAGCTAATTAAGGGTTTTGTAACGTGCGATTGGTTTGGCGCTTTCCACAAATTCATTACGCTGTCGCATGACTTCATAAAGCGTTAGACCATCTGTCCAGGATTTTAAATAGGATTGATGCAAATTCTGCCACTTTTTGCATTATTAAATACTGCATTATTAAATTCTTGCATTATCTGTGGTAATTTGCCGTCTGTAAATCCAAGGTTGGATCAGATTGATTGCAGAGTATTGAGTTATAAAGTGAGCATCAGTTTGGCCTCATTAAAAACACACTAAATAAAAGCACACATCACTGTAACTTTATTTATTATCTGAAAAAAGCTATTAGAGTTTATAATGTTTATCTTTATTGTTCTTGTTGAGACACATACAACACATCCATTATTGCCTTCATGTGTCCAGTTACTCGCCGATGTAAAGTGCTGCATTTCTGCACTGCCCTTTAAAATACATCTTGAAATTTGCTCTTGATCTTCACAAAAATATCACACAGAAATACCATAATCATGTTTTCCAGTCTCTCTCATTTACCGAGTTAAAGTTAGTTAAATAGTAACATTAATATATGTTTATGCATGTACATATAAGAGCCCTGCTTATATAAGATTTGTCTCTGAAGGTTAAGCACCGTCTTTCACTTACCGTTTGTTGGAAAATAAAATAAACGCTTCGTTTTTAAGAGCTTCTGGCTCTGTTTTATATCCTGTTTGTGAAAAATGCTAATTATAATCCATTGTATATGCATTCTGAATGTATTATTATAATTCACCTTGATCAGCTGTATGTTCTCACACAAAGTTACATGCAAATAATAGTCAAGGTGATTGTTAATGGTTATATAACTATATTATATAAATAATGGTTATGTTAATGGTTATATAAGTCATGTACTTTACAGTATAATATGGTACAACACGTGATCAGTCTGTTGCATCATGATGTGTTTTAATGTTTTTTACTGATTAAAGCTATAACTATGACTATAAGTATTGCACTCAAATATTAAATATTTCATAACTGTGGTTTCATTTATCTGTGAAAATCATTGTTACTTTAGTATTAATTCTATACTATTATATAATGTTTATTAAAAATTTGAATTGAAAACTTTTATTTGAATATTTTCAGTTTTAAAATTTCATTTCACAAAAGCAATTGCATGTGCTTTTGTTATGCATTATTATTATTATTAAAAATATTGACTTTTAATATCACTATTTTTGCTTCAATTTATTAATAGTAGTAGGACATTTTTAGGGTAAAATTTCTCATTTTCATGTTTTTTTATTTATTTATTATTATTATTATTTTTTTTAAGGTTTAACTGTTTATCTAACATTTCGATTTTATTTCAACTTCATTTCAATTATCAATACAGGTATCAGGTATTATCAGTGTGAGTGTTCATGGGCAGATCGTGTCCCCTGTCATTAAAATGGACGCAGCAAAACAATGTTTAATAGTCTCCACTTTAATTCCATCAATCATTGATTTTGTTGTGCACCTGCTGCAATTATTAAACCCAAACTCAGTGTGTGTGTGGTAATTACCCCCGACACCTGTGTGTCTCCGCAACAGCCCCTGTGTGTGTGTGTGTGTGTGTGTGTGTGTGTGTTTGTCAGCAGTTGATCTTGTTTATGTCTTGCGGTTGGTTCTGTCTTGTCTTTCTACAGAAATTATTGCTCATGTTAGAGCTGGACGATATATTGAATATTAATGATTTTGCTTGTGATTTAAATTGGCCAATATCTTGAATATCTCAGTGATTTTAATGCCGTTTTTATTTGGCCATAAATAGGCTTACTGCAGTAGTCTGTGTCATCGGTTTTACACATTTAGCTTTTTTATAGAATTAAAAACTATCTAGTTCAGTTGAACCACAGACGCTACAAGAAGAGAGGACAGACAAAAAAAACAAAAGCACCTTTTTGACAATATTTCAAATGTTTTGTCTTTATTTTATTGTTCAAATAATAATGAACCACAAGCTAAGCATTCTTTTTAAAGTAAGGGGAAATCCACATATCTTTCATATATTTCTGTTATGCATTATAATATGGGTATATTTGGAGCCCCACACATTAAATACAGGGAAACATATATATCGTTGCCAGGAATTAAAGGGACAGTTCACCCAGAACTAACATTTTCATCATTTACTCAGCCTCATGTTGTTCCAAACCTGTATGAGTTTCTTTCTTCTTTTGAGCACAAAAGTTTTTATTCAGAATAATAAGCATTCGTTTGTTCAAAGAAAGAGAAAAATGTGAAGATCAAAGTAAGCACAATAGATGCTGAGCGTCATTAGCTGGAAATTTAACTTGTGTGCAAAATTGGAATATTGCAAAAAATATCTTTCTGGGAAACTGGTGCAACGTATTAATAATTAAAATGAAAGTTCCTGCAAGCCTTTTCCTATGTAATAAATGACTTGCGCCAGACAAAACGCAATAACAAATGCTGTCATCTTACCTTGCGTATGCGGAATTTATGCATATGTTGGCGTTTCCATCTAGCATTTGTTGTATGCGATATCCCAAAATTTACATAGGTGGGTGGAAACATAGCTACAGACAAACATCTTGTACAATGCAGTATAATCGGTTTATTAAAGTACAATGCAGTATTAAAGTTTATTAATCGCTGGGAAAATTTCCACACCATGGCATCTATCCTTCTGTTCTTGAGCGTGTAAGAGCACGAAGACAGAGATGTTTTAATATTGTCTCTGATTTAAAATTCAGTACAACAATGTTGTTAAAGTTGTAAGTTTCTGTAACTCAGTTCCAGTTGTTCTGTTTTCATATGTTCAATTGTTTTAGAAGAAATATGTCGATTTTGGTGCTGTTTCATTACTGTACTGTTATATTTGTGAATTATTAATGGCTATGATTAGATCTGTCCCAGCCCTGATCAAGCCCCGTTTGCCTCATTTCCCTTCACATTCTGCTCTCAAGTGTCCATTTATTTATTCTAATTTTCTGTTGCTTTTCTTTTTTCCACTTTTCATTCTTCAGTTATGAGGATTATGATCCAGAGATTAAGTAAGCAGATCTGTCTTTCCTTCCCTCCAGGTCATATTTCTCTCTCCGCTCTGCTTCAAAACAGCAAATAAACCCTCTTCACTCGCTTCCTGTTTTCACGGCACAATATGAAGTTCTGCCAATCACTCACACGACCCGTGTGTGTGTGTGTGTGTACCTGTTTTTCTATTCAGGTGGGGACTTAAACCTGAATACACACAGACTCATGGGGACTCGTGTCACGGGTAAACAAGCTAATAAATCACACAGAATGAAGTTTTTTGAAAATCTAAAAGTGCCTGTAGTTTTCTGTAAGGGGTAGGTTTAGGTGTAGGGTTGGTGTAGGACAATGGAATATACGGTCTGTACAGCAGAAAAAACATTACGCCTATGGAGAGTCCCCACAAGGATAGCAAACCAGACATGTATGTGTGTGTGTGTGTGTGTGTGTGTGTGCGTCTCATTCTCCGCTCATCATCTTCTCAGTGCCCTTAAAGTTTCCCTCTTTACTGTGCAGCTCGTCCTGATGTGTGTCTCAAACCGTTTTATGACTCCAAATGATTGAGAATCAGGACAAGGTCTTTTTGACTTTCATTTCCATTTGAAGATGTGATGGGAGCAAATACTCCCTTCATAATGCTTTGAGTGTTTATTAAGTGAATGATTCCTCAAATCGTGAGTCTTGTTGAGGTTTTCTGAGCAATCAGACTTAAGATTTTGTTGGACAGTAAAATAGGGAAAAGAAATCATATAAGTGTATATTTTAATAGAAACCTTTGACATGTCTATAAACCAAAATTATTAAAAAAAAAAACATGATAAATGCCTCAGCAACCATATTGGTTAAAGGATTAGTTCACTTTCAAATTCAAATTTCCTGATAATTTACTTACCCCCATGTCATCCGAGATGTTTATGTATTTCTTTCTTCAGTCGAAAAGAAATTAAGGTTTTTGATGAAAACATTCCAGGAGTTTTCTTCATATAGTTAGCATCAATGGACTCCAAACGGTTGAAGGTCAAAATTAGTTTCAGTGCAGCTTCAAAGGACTATAAACGATACCAGGTGATGAATAAGGGTCTTATCTAGCGAAACAATCGGTCATTTAAAAAAATAAATAAAAAATGCATATGCTTTATAAACACAAATGCTCGCCTTGCTCTGTTCTGTGACGCCACGTAATACATAATTACGTTGAAAAGGTCACGCTTGACGTAGGCTCATCTTCTTCTCCAAGTTCAACAAAACTTGAAAGTGAAAGTGAACTAATCCTTTAAGTGAATGATTCAATGGCTCACTCATCAAGACAGTCACTTGTTTCATAGTTAGAAGTATCATTTCATATTTATATACTGACAATTTTATTTTGAAACATGTCTCTAATAGTGTTATGCAATTGTAATTGTGGTGTAAATGCATTCATGGTATCTCTTAGCTGCATCAATTTATTTAAGATTATTTGTTTTTAAAATAAGTTTTTTTTGTTTTTTTTTTCTGCCCGCCATGGCTGTTTATTTGATTAATAGCCAGTAAAACAGGAATTTTATGAAATAATTTTACAATTTAAAATAACTGTTTTCTATTTGAATATATTGTAAAATGTAATTAATTGCTGTGATCAAAGCTGAATTTTCAGCATCATTACTCCAGTCTTCAGTGTCATATGATCTTCAGAAATCATTCTAATATACTGATTTGCTGCTCAAGAAACATTTCTGATTATTATCAATGTTTAAAACAGTTGTGCTACTGAATATTGTTGGGGAAACTGTGATACATATTATTTTTCGGTATTCTTTGATAAATAGAAAGTTCAAAAGAACAGCATTTATTTAAAACAGAAAATTTTGGAACATAAATGTCTTCACTGTCACTTTTGATCAATTTAATGCATCCTTGATGTATAAAATGTATTAATTTCTATAAAAAAAAAAAACTTCCTGAGACTTTAGGTAAAAGGCATATTTCATTTTTCGAATCAAACCCAGGCTGTGAGTGATTTTTAGAGCACATTGTCTAAATTTATGGGGTTTTTTTGTTTTGTTTTTTGAGCAACTATAATTGTTCCTCAAAGATGCATTTGCAATGTTGTGCCAACTGAATGATCCACAGCTGAGTTAAAACTCACTTCCCTCACAGCCTTTTAAATCCAGTTTCACGCTGATGATTTCTTCAGAAAATATAGAAATACAGTGTGTTTATTAGTGGATATATTTGTTCTGAAATACAGTCTCACTGAGGCTTATTCTTTCATTTTTCGAAATTATAGTTAATGATAATGTTATGAAGTTTGCGTGTCCCATTAGTGGTATATTGGATGTAATCCATATGTAAATGTGTGTAATTTTGAAGTTAAATTGAGCTGGATAGAGTCAGTGGGGTGGATCTGAAGAGCCCCGCGGGTAAAAAACAACACAACACGCGTCTCGTTACAGACACATCCAACTCTCACCGAATGAGAGAAAGAGATGCGGCCGGAATGTATTTACAGGGATAGTTTGCCTAAAAATGACAATGAATTCGGTCGTATTCACTCCACTCCAAACTTTTCTTCTGTGAAACACAGTAGGATAAATTTAGCAAGTCTGAGCTGCTCTCAACAAAAGACCAGTCAAACTCCAAAAAAAGGACAAAATAAGACCCATTAAAGTGGTGCGTAGGATTTGTGCACTGTTTTTTTTTTTTAAGTCTTCTGAAGTCATATGATAGCTTTGTAACTTTTGTTTGAATGAAAATCTTGGTAACACTTTACTTAAAGCCTTTATGTATAATGCATTATAAAGGTGTTCATAATGTACGTTGTAATGCATCATGTATTTTCATAAATAATTGTAAGCAAGGTTAAAATGCATTATAATACTCGAAGGTTTGTTTGTCATGTGTTTTAATGCATTATATTTTCTATATAGATAAGTAATAAAATGGTTTATAACTCTAATATGTGTATATATACAGTGTGTATATATATGTATATATATTTTTTTTCCTGAGATCATACAATGCATTACATGGTGCATTACAAGGTTATTATAGTTATCTAAAACTAAAATGAAAACCATTAAAAACATTTTTATTTCTTGAAATAAAATAAACATTAACTGAAATAAAATAATATATATATATAACTTTATGGACAAGGCAACATTTCTCACTTTAAATTGATGTACTAAAATAACTAGAACTGAAATAAAAATGAATAAAAACTATTTAGACATATTTGAAAAAAATAACAAAAACAACTAAATTACTAAAATTAAAAATTAAAACAGAAACTATAAAAATAAAAACTGAAGTAAAATATTAAAATATAACATTTTATCAATGATATAAAAACAACACCGGTGCATTTCAAGGCACAATTAATGCATTAAAACTATTTTTTATTATGCATTATATATAAAGGCTTTATGTAATTTTTTACCAAAACTGCTTTTTATTTGTGCAAATAGTATAAAGTCTGTCATTGGAGCGGTTGCCTTATACATTTAGCCTTAAAAGATCCATATTAGTCTTAAAAAGTGCAGATGATTACCTAATGTGTACATATGAGTAGCTGTTGAAAGGATCCTGAAGCAGTGGCAGCTTTTGTACCTTTTTTCCTGAGAGCGAATGACTGCTGCTGCTTTTATCCTTTGTGGATCTTGGCAGCGTCTTCATTCATTTTCTTTTTTCTTGCGAAACAAAGTCCCACAGATATAGAGCAGCATGAGTGGGGAAGAAAATTGAGAAAGTGGAGTTCACTTTAACTGAAGTCATATTTAATTTACGTGTAGAGCTGGGTAGAAATTTACCAATTTAGCCACTGATCTTGCACTTATGTCTTGTATTGCGAGTAATGAGTTCTGACTGTATTTTCAGGGCTAATTCGATGTGTGTGTGTGTGTGTTTCAGATCGTGGGTAATCGGAGCCATCGCGCTGCTCTGTCTGCTGGGCCTGACCTGGGCATTCGGCCTGATGTACGTTAACGAGAGTACAGTGATCATGGCGTACCTCTTCACCATCTTTAACTCGCTGCAGGGCATGTTCATCTTCATATTTCACTGCGTCCTGCAGAAGAAGGTTGGGAAAAACACAGTCATATACACACACACACACGATACAAACCAAATATAGAAAGAATATATGGCTATGGTTACTTTACAAAGCAATAACATAAAACCAAAACATGTCAAGTAAACTCATACAGATATTTTGAATATAATATGTTCATTTTTAATATTTTTTATGTTTATGTTTATTTTCTTTTTAGCACATAAAAAAATCCTGATATTGTCCTTTACATACAAAAGCAACAAGCACATTATAGCTCACACAACCTACTGTACACACAATCATAGCATATGTGTGTTGTAGATGTTGACTAAATCCATTAAAAATAATTTGCGGTAATTTGAATAAAGCTGAAATAAAGTTAATATATGTGTATCAGGTTTAAAAAAAAAAAAAGGAAATTAGAAATGTCACCTTTGCAACTAACTTATGGAAAATAAGTTTAATTACTAAAATGACTACTAAAATTTAAATTTAAATAAATTAAAGCTAAATAAGAATATTAAAGAAAAAAAGAATAAAAAATAAAACTAAAACTTTATTTAAATCCTAAAATAAAATTAAAATCAGTAACATTGTTAATGAATCTATTAAACATAGTTTTTGTTAGTTTAAATAAATCTGAAATAAAATATAATTATTAGATTGAAAAAAAAAAGAAAAAGAAATGGAAATCAAAAATGTTGCATTGGCAACTAACTGATAGAAAATAAGTTGAAGTACTAAAATTACTACTAAAAATAAAATTAAAGATAAATAGGAATATAAAAAAGAAAAATAAATAAATAAATAAAAAGGACAAAAAACATAACATTATTAAAACTTAAACTAAAATTAAAATGAAAACTTTAATAGTGTTAGTATTAACCAAACCTTAATAGTTTTCATTTAAATAAAACTATATATATATCAAGCTTAATTAAAGCTTAAATAAAACTAACAACAATTAATGAATTCAAATGAAAATATAAAAATAAATGCTAAAAATAATACAAACTATAATAATAATACAAAAATAAGCCAGCAGCCTTTTCAAAGGAGTTTAATGGTTTATAATTACAGGCCTGTTCACTACATTTTGATCATTTTGGCATGATGCCAGAGTCATCTTAGTTCAAGTCAGTTTTCAGCTGATGGAGGCGTTTCAAGAATTGATGAAATTTTACTGAAGTGATTTCTAATGCTGCCATCATTTAATAAAACACTTCCATGAATTACACAACCTTTACACAGTTCATCAGCGGTGACAGTCCGGAAACACAACAACAGTGAAAGCGCAATAAATGACAGCAGGTGCACGGTTTAATGGCTGTGGTGTGTGTGTGTGTGTGTGTGTGTGTGCAGGTGCGTAAAGAGTACGGGAAGTGTCTGCGGACTCACTGTTACAGCGGGAAGAGCGTGGAGTCGTCTATGGGTTCGGTGAAGAGCTCGTCATCGCGTGGCCCGGGGCGATATTCCTCTGCGTCGCAGGTACAAACACACACAGACACAACAGCACAAACACAAGAGATTTTGTGAGTGTCCGTGTGTATATTCTCTCTCACTCTCTCTCTCTCTCTCTCTGTCTCTTTCTCTTGTTTTCATCACAAGGTTCATCACCCGCCTTGTATGACAAACTCCTCACAGTTACAGTATGAACAAGTAACTATCAGCCCTGTGACTTTCACACCACACACCTGAGCAGCTCAGTGCATCGCTCTCATTCACTTTCATTGTGTTAGAAGCAGTACTTCAGTAAGAGTCAGTAAGATTTTCATAAATGTAAATTTTGTATACTTATGGTCAAAAGTTTGGAGTAATTCATATATGTTAATGTTTTTAAGTCTCTTCTGTTCACCAAAGCTGTGTTTATTTGATTAAAATCACAGTAAAACAGTAATATTGTGAAATATTATTACAATTAAAAAAGTTTCTTTTTTTTTTTTAAATGTAATTTAATGCTGTGATCAAAGCTGCATTTTCAGCATAATTACTCGAGTCTTCAGTGTCACGTGATCATTCAGAAATCATTTAATTAATAATAAATAATAATTCCATTATTCCAAACTCTTGACCCAGATTTTTTAAAATATTATTTTAATTAATATTTTTTTATAATTTTTTTTAATTGCATGTAAAACAATATGTAGTATGAAATAATAATCATTTCAAACAACAGTAATTTATACCATTGTCACATTACCTCCTTATTTTACATGTTTCATTCAGAATATGGTTTCCAATTATCATAAAACTAGATATTTTGTATTTTTAATCCACTTTGGTGTTTTAATCCATTTGGAAGTGTTAGAATTGCCAGTAAATATGGTATGAGTTAAAAGTCGTAGTAGATATTATTTCCAGGTCGTGTTTGAAATATAAGGTCGAGCACTTTGCATTATGGGAAACATTTTTAATTTATTAATTTATTTATATATGCTTTTTACAATACAATCCGTTCAAAACCAAAAATACACTACTGTCCACTGCACATTTTGACAATACGTTTATGTAATAAAAAAGGTATTGCAGGATTTTACAGGATTTTTATTTACAGCACAAATATATTGAAATATTTGCATACTACATGCAGTATATATTTTTTTAGAATGAATTCAGTCGCAAAATATAGAATTCATTCCTTTCTAGAGAAATCATCATTTGCATTCGTGTCCTTGGACTGAAGCGCGACGCAGACAGGATTTCCATTGCATGTTGTCCTTGTCTCAAACAAATCTACAGCTTTACATATCTGTGCTTTAATATCTCATTTCCATGGTAACAGTTTGTATGGTTACATGATCTCCTTGGAGACATGATTTCCAATTTGACCTTTGGCCTTTCAGGGGTCGTGTGCAAACGTGTAACGAGAGTCTGACATGCAGCAGAATTACGCGTGTCTGACCTGTGATCGTGTGTGTGTGTGTGTGTGTAAATGTCAGAGAGATGAGGAACAGACACACGATTCTTATACTGGCAAACAAACACTGCTGCAGTGTGTTGGGAGAGTTTTAGTAGGGATAAAGCAAAAACTGAGCATTTTGTCGTGGTTTGCTCACAGTTGTGTCGTTCCAAACCTGTGATGTTTAAGAGATTGAAAGGCTGTTTGGTTTAATTTCTGACTGATTAGTGTGTAGCAGATGAAGTGATCTGTCTCTGATCATGCGAGGAATGTGTGTGAAACACTGTTGTTGTTCACAGAGCCGAATCCGCCGCATGTGGAACGACACGGTGAGGAAGCAGTCCGAGTCTTCATTCATGGCTGGAGACATTAACAGTTCAGCGACACTCAACAGAGGTACACACACACACACACACACACACACGTTTGTTTTTGTGAATTGTGGGGACTCTCCATAGGCGTAATGGTTTTTATACTGTACAAACCGTACAAACCGTGTCCTCATATATCACAAAAATACACACACACACACACACACACACACACACACACACCCACAACAAGTGCACTTAATCGCATTGAATGTACACTTGTAGTGCATGTCAAATCTTATAAGTATATATATATATATATATGTATATATAAAAGAAAATAACTTCCAGATAGTATAATGTTAATGAAATGAAAGGACACTTAAGTGACTTAAAGAGAGACACTTTCATGACTGTTTCTGAACACATTTAAGTACATTTTTAAAATGTTAAATCAAAAGATTTACTTTTACGTACATTTTAAATCATTATGTTTTAATAATATTTTGTGGGGTTTTAAAGAAGTACACTTATTCTGATGTTTTTACTAACATCCTGAAGTCATGTAAAGTACTTGATTATCATTTTACTGTAGTGTGTTATTCAATATTACATTTAAAGTTAATATATTTTAAAAGTTCTGAATTGCAGCTATATCGGGAAATATCTCGATACTCAAATATGTGTAAGTAAATGCGTTTTGCACCTTTATAGTTATTTGATCAATAAATTTTGATGGGCAAAGTAGACTAATCTATTAACTATACATAAAACCCAGACTTCTTACTTAAGTACCAGAAATAGGTGTCATGCCATAAAATGTTTTTAATACGACTGACTTTGTATTTAATGTGAATTTAATAACAATATTGTAAGTTACTAATAACACTTTCATTTTACAGAGATTAAAGAACGTTTACATTATCAAATAAGATTTTCATTCAGTCTAGCCAGAGTTCAAGCGCTCTCAAAAACTCCCATTAAAATCACTGAAGCTGTTTACACTGTGAAATGAATATCTTACTTACATTCGTAAGCGATCAAGTGAACAAAACACTGCGTTTCAGCGATGACTCGTCTGAACGTCTCTGATTGGTCATTGCATTCATAAGCTCAACAGAATCGTGTGTGATTGGCTATAATGCAGTGATATACAAATGCGTCTGTCTCTGGCTCAGCGCCAGCCAAAGCACTGATGCTGTGCTGTGTGATTGTATCAAATATTTAAAAATATTATTCGGCTATTTTTTGTCTTTTGGAAGCTGCATTCAAAATCCACTTTGAATGGGCATGACACCTCTTTCAAGTTTCAGCAGAAATGACATAAAATTACTTTATATTTGAGTTTATCATAAATGCTTGTCAGTACATTCAACAGTACGTTAACCATATATTGGAATCGGACAAAAAATGACTGATCTACAGCCGTTTGAAGAGTTAAAGGTTCCAAAGCAAAATCACCAAGCAATGTTGCATATTTTCCTCCAATTCTTTTCTTAATAATAATTACTATATTATTAATCCCATAATATCCCATAATAGCATTTTTAAAATTTTATTTTATCTTTGTTATTAAAAATGATTGTATTTTCTTTTAATGTATGATTAACATTGAGATCTGCTAATGTTAAGACCTGCTGTAATAATATAATGTTACACATCAGATTTTTCCCCAACCATTAACTAAATGTTGATGTAAGACATAACAGATTATGTTTGTGTGAATCTCGCCAAGACATATTTCGCAATAATATACTTTATAGGGAGATTGCGCGCTCTGGGAGAGGTGCGTCTTCTGTACGTGCTTTGCAAATGTCAGTCAGCACGATCGTTTTGTTTTCATCAGCATGGGTTTGAAAATCATATTTCACCGGTATGGAATCGTGTCATTCAGAATTTGATATGAATATTCACAAAGCTGGAATGCTGCGCTTTGCAACAATAGGCCTACGACTTGTGGTGAGAAGCAGCAGCATTCGCAAATAACATGCAATTAAGTGTCCAAAAACATTCAGTCACACTTAAGTATGTTCTTTAAAGTATATGAAGTAATGCTAAAGTGTAGGGATATTAAAACGCACTACATTTTAGACACAGGCAATTCTTATTTATAAACTTTTGGCTAATTTGATCATGCTTCCAGCTACCAGCAAAGTTTAGTGCTCTCAGCTCGGTTTGACATGTTTTAGCAAATTTATATTCATTGCAGAACTGAAAACCATGTCCTAAAATCTGAAATAAAGTCAGATCCTACTAAAAACAAGCTGAATTTAAGCAGCGCCTGCAGAGTTTGGCGTCCCATATAATTGCATTTTTGAAATCAGTGCAGAAAACAGGGAAAAAAGAGTTCAGAAAGATTTCGTATCTACAGATAAAACTTAAAACTGCGCTTATGTTTCTTTAATGAAGATCTTTCCAATCCTGACATTCAATACATTAAACATTTACAAGTAAATTCAGAGTCTGTGAGTTTCTCTTGCCGTGCGTCTGAAATGCTGCTTTAATTGCGTGAGAAAAGTTCAGAAAAACCAGAACATGCAAATAAGTCTATTTTTGTGGCCAGTAAAATAAAAAGAAAAACTGGTAATTAAACTTTAAAGACTTGAAGTTGTGTGTTGAGATAAGGAGAAAATAGAAAAGAGTCCTGAAAGTTAAAGTTAAGAACTTTTTAATAATTGTCAGCTAAATGTAAAGAAGCTCATTTAATTTCCATTTAGATTACATTCATGCTCGCTCAATCTCTGTGTATGTTGTGTAAATGAGAGGTAAACAGGTGCATGAGGATTTAATTAGCGTGGAATATGCCGTATCTTAATACGAAACATTTCCAGTTGAGTGAAATGACAGCAGTGAGCTGCAGGCCTCAGCAATGCAGATGCTGAAAGCAGAGCGATTGGACAGGACAGAAGAACATCTCAGGCTAATTCACCGAGAGCAGGTCACCAGCGCAGACTCACGCCGCTTCAGTGCAAGAAAATAAGCCACTTTCCACAAATAACACACAAAATACTGCCACAAGTGTCCGTTTTTCACATTTTTCTTGAGCTTGCCAAACGCATTCAAGAAAATAGATTTTTTGTGTTTTCCTCTCTGTTATTTTAGTGTAATTAAGATTGTGTTGTAATATATAATAATAATGACTATCATGCATTTTTAGCATGATTCACAGAAGACACCCTCTAAAATGTCATTCAGTGTACCAATAGCTCACATACCAAAAAAGTAATGTCAGACATATTTAATAACAAGCCTAAAATAGTTTTTACACTGAATGATGATAGAATAGAATTCACCAATCTTTTGATTTTGATTTTGATTTTTGTTTTAATTAAAGTAAACACTACTTGCATTTAATATTCTTTCTGTGTATATAAAATCACTCTTGTTTATGTAATTTGATGTGAAATAGGACATCTAAACTAATAAATCTATACATTTATTGAGGGATGGAGGTGAGCATGTTAAGATGCGTCAATGCCCTGATCCCAATAAAGATCTTTGATGTTTAAAAATACCACCTTTATTTGAGGAAAGTGCCATAAAACTATCCAGATAATGTCAAACGCTTCTAAAAAAAATGTACAAAAAATAAATAAATACTAGATATATGAGCAATTTTTTCCAGTCGAGGCAGGATTTATCAGATTTAGCTCACTTATAAGAACAATTTTGTGCTTAAACTCTGGCTTTGAAAGCCCTCCCCCCCCCCACACACACACAGAGAGAGAGAGAGAGACCGGTGTGCAAGGGAATGAAGATCTGCTCTGAATATCAGACACCTCTGTGAAGCTGATTTCTCTCAGTCTGTCTCTCTCTCTGTCTGCGTTCTGATCAGTGAGACACTAATGTTCTGTTATGATGATGGATTGACCCTCTCTAGAGAGAGGAAGTGTCACGATGGCAATAATTAGGCTCTCAGCACTTAACCCAGACGTGTGTGTGTGTGTGTGTGTGTGTGTGAGAGACGCTTCATCACTCATGCTGCTCAGAGCGGACAGACGTATTAACCAGAGACACAAAGCCCAACTCAGAGGAGGAGTGTGTGAGAGACATACAGAGAAATCACAAGACTCATCAAGACACACACACACGTTTACTGAGTCACCCGCCTGTCACAGGACGGATTACACTCTGAGAGACACAAAACCATCAAAGAATTACAATAACTACAGAAAACATTCTGTAGTCAAAAAAACATTTTAAAACTTATTTTAGGACTGCCAGTTAGTGTAAATATATAAATAATAACTACAGTTTATTATTGAATTATTTTAATTATTTAATCACACTTTTGTTTTGTTTTTTGTTAAACCAATCAGTCATTATGAATGGGTCATAGTGAGATAGACTTTTTATTTGTTAATTATAATTATGTCACATAATTTCAACCTTTGTCATAATTTAGACTTTATCTCATAATTATGAAATATTATCTCATAATTTTGACTTTTAATTTTGACCTTTGTCATAATTTAGACTATCTCATAATTATAACTTAGCATCTCATAAAGTTTAACTTTTGACCATTTTTCTCATAATTATGACAGTATCTCATATTTTTGACTTGTCAATTTAGGTTTTTTTTCATGTATTACCTATGACTATAGCTGAGAGTAAAGTTGTATTATATAAACTTAAATTACTAAGCATGTGTATGTAGTTATCTACAGTGGGGCAAAAAAGTATTTAGTCAGCCACCAATTGTGCAAGTTCTCCCACTTAAAAAGATGAGAGAGGCCTGTAATTTTCATCACAGGTATACCTCAACTATGAGAGACAAAATGAGAAAAAAAAAAAAATCCAGAAAATCACATTGTAGGATTTTTAAAGAATTAATTGGTAAATTCCTCTGTAAAATAAGTATTTGGTCACCTACAAACAAGCACGATTTCTGGCTCTCACAGACCTGTAACTTCTTTAAAAGGCTCCTCTGTCCTCCACTCGTTACCTGTATTAATGGCATCTGTTTGAACTCGTTAACAGTATAAAAGACACCTGTCCACAACCTCAAACAGTCCAACTCCAAACTCCACCATGGCCAAGACCAAAGAGCTGTCAAAGGACACCAGAAACAAAATTGTAGACCTGCACCAGGCTGGGAAGACTGAATCTGCAATAGGTAAGCAGCTTGGTGTGAAGAAATCAACTGTGAGAGCAATTATTAGAAAATGGAAGACATAAAAGACCACTGATAATCTCCCTCGATCTGGGGCTCCACGCATGATCTCACCCCGTGGGGTCAAAATGATCACAAGAACTGTGAGCAAAAATCCCAGAACCACACGGGGGGACCTAGTGAATGACCTGCAGAGAGCTGGGACCGAAGTAACAAAGGCTACCATCAGTAACACACTGCGCCGCCAGGGACTCAAATCCTGCAGTGCCAGATGTGTCCCCCTGCTTAAACCAGTACATGTCCGGGCCCGTCTGAAGTTTGCTAGAGAATATTTGGATGATCCAGAAGAGGATTGGGAGAATGTCATATGGTCAGATGAAACCAAAATAGAACTTTTTGGTAAAAACTCAAAGAATGCTGAGTTGCATCCAAAGAACACCATACCTACTGTGAAGCATGGGGGTGGAAACATCATGCTTTGGGGCTGTTTTTCTGCAAAGGGACCAGGACGACTGATCCGTGTAAACGAAAGAATGAATGGGGCCATGTATCGTGAGATTTTGAGTGAAAACCTCCTTCCATCAGCAAGGGCATTGAAGATGAAATGTGGCTGGGTCTTTCAGCATGACAATGACCCCAAACACACCGCCTGGCAACGAAGGAGTGGCTTCAGAAGAAGCATTTCAAGGTCCTGGAGTGGCCTAGCCAGTCTCCAGATCTCAACCCCATCGAAAATCTTTGGAGGGAGTTGAAAGTCCGTGTTGCCCAGCGACAGCCCCAAAACATTACTGCTCTAGAGGAGATCTGCATGGAGGAATGGGCCAAAATACCAGCAACAGTGTGTGAAGACTTACAGAAAACATTTGACCTCTGTCATTGCCAACAAAGGGTATATAATAAAGTATTGAGATGAAATTTTGTTATTGACCAAATGCTTATTTTCCACCATAATTTGCAAATAAATTCTTTAAAAATGCTACAATTTGATTTTCTGGATTTTCTTTCTCATTTTGTCTCTCATAGTTGAGGTATACCTATGATGAAAATTACAGGCCTCTCTCATCTTTTTAAGTGGGAGAACTTGCACAATTGGTGGCTGACTAAATACTTGTTTGCCCCACTGTATATATACTATATAACTGTGTATATATAGAAAGCACTAAGTATGTTTATATAATATAGTAGTAAATACATAGTGCTACTACTGCTACCCTAATACTTTATGGTTTTAGTCTTAGTCATCTTGAGACGTCTTCTGCTAAATTATAGTGTTTAGCTTATAAAACTTGGCAAATGGGTTAACTGCACAAATTTTAATAATTAGACATTACACATTTTTAGTCATGTTAATGTGTTAGTTCTGACAGCCATAATTTGTTTATGAATCATTTTTACCTCTTCAAAGGGATGTTGTTGCCATGGAGGTTTAGCTCACTTTTGGAGAGATTTTTTCAGAGGTCAGGACCTTCTGTGCAAACACCGTGGAGGTCAAAGGTCAATCTGTGTAATAATTTCCTCTGCATTTAAAGCTCAACCTCAGAGAACCTCCCTGTCTGTCTTGCTTTCTGTGTCGTATCACTGAAGGTGCTTATCTCAGTGTTCAGCGTATGATTTTCAGAGGTGTATAATTAGCCGACAGCATGATAAACGTGCCTATGCTGATACTCACGATCAAAATTCTGTAGAATAAATGAGCTCATATTGGACACAGTCTTCATTGGAGAATCTAACACATTATACAATGACTTTTTTTTTTTTTTTTTTGTAGGTCGTCTGAATGACTCATGTTAGGATCACATCCAGTATGGTTTATTTGTGTTAAATGGGCAGATATATAACAACAACAAAAATAGGCTATAACAAGTCTTGTTTTTGCAAAGTCAAAAAACGAGAACTGAGCTGAAAGCATTAACATTCTTATCGATAACTAAAAGCATAATTAAATTAGCTAAAATATGTCATAAACAAACACAAGGGGCGGGATATGTAGAGCTTTGTGACAATCCAATTTTGTGGAAATGGGTGTGCACAGATTCTGTGTGCGCCTGCCGAGAGATTATGCACAATAATAGAAACACTGCTCACAGCAGGCAATTTCAATCCAGCAGTAATTGTCCCAAAAGTGAAGAAGATGGAGGAGAATTTGTTACAAAAGAGGTGCTTTAAAGGGGATGAATTTTCAAGACACAACATCTTAGAGAGATAGAACTGTCAGAATGTTAAAGCACGCTTGCATGTTAACAACCTTTCAGAGAAGTTCTGTCTGTAAATGCATCCCTATTTATCACCACTGCTGCGAATATTAAACACTCTATGGAATGGTTTGATGGGCAGAGTTTTCTTTCCTGCTTTAAGGGAAGTTTGAGCAGAACATAAAGGTTTTGTCCCTTTTTAAATAACCACTAGCCTTTTGTTTACATCGCAGATGTGAAACATGATTTGCTTCATGCTATCGCTAGTCAGATGTACAGTAGGTGATTAGGGGGAGGAAGATTCTCATTTGTATGGAAGACTTTTTCTGCCACACAAAAAAAAAAAAATGTTTTGATAAATCATTATTATGATATAAAAAGTCATAATTATGTGATTGAGATACTCATAATTATGTGATTATGAGACTGACAGAACATGGAAATTGTGAGATAAAAACAGTCATTACATAAAGACGAAATTGACGAGTCAAAATTATGAGATAAGACATAATTAAGAGATAAACTTAATATTATGAGAAAAGGTTGAAATTATGAGAAGTTATAATTATGCAATAAAAGAGTTATATGATTATGACAGAACATATAAATTGTGAGATAAAAGGTCAGTTATTACGTAAAAATCAAAACTGACAGTGTCCAAATTATGAGATACTGTCATTATTATGAGATAGTCTAAAGTATGAGAATTCATATTTATGAGATACGTCATTATGTGATAAAAACCTTTATGAGATTATGACAGAAAATAGAAATTGTGAGATGAAATACTTTTATCTCATCATGACTTAGTATCTCATCATTGCATCCTGGTCTCATGGCATAAACGTACCTGGGAGCACTTTTTAGCATATGTGTGATGCTAACGTTCAAAAGCATCAGTTTTCAAATCTCCCAGGATATTAATATTGTTTAGAAGTCATAACATGGTATTCTTCAAGTAATTGTGTTCATTTCTTTTGGAAACTGCAGTGACATGTACTTATTGGTACGGATTTTGCGTCTCACTAAAAAGTGCCCCCAGGTACGTTTATGCCATGAGACCAGGTAGCATCATTGTGATTCATGTCATAATTATGATTTAATACAGCATTATTTTTCTTTCTTATTTAGTGGAAATGGGCTTCCATATATTCTAGAAAGCATTTGATTGGGGGAAAAATTATATGCTCTAGGTGCAAAATGAGTCATCAATATTTTTGGCCTTTGTAAAAGAGATAATGTGTTTCCAAAATGCACTGCATCACTCACTCACATAGACCGTCAGAGTCTCTGATGAGATTAGAATGCTAACATTGGTTGAATGCTCATGCTTTTTTTTCTGTGGCTGCTGATGAGACGTCTGTATGATAACGATGCTAACATTGTTGCTGCATTTGTTTGATCTTCTCTGTGTGTTCTTCTCTCCATCTGTGCGGCTGTATCAGGTGCCATGGCCAATCACCTCATCCCAAACACTCTGCTGCGTGCTCACGCCTCTAACAACCCCTATAACACCTTACTGGGCGAATCAGCCGTCTATAACAACCCCACCCTCAGCATGTACAACGCTCAAGGTGTGCTGCATTCTTCCGTTGCTTTGACTTCCAGTGCACTAACTGTGTGTGTGTGTGTGTGTGTGTGTGCGTGAGTTGGGGAAAAGGGCTCCGCTATGTTGCTTCAAGCTGAACGTGTCTGCGGTCATCTTTGTCTTTTGTCTGGTACAGTCTGGTCCAAACAAACACGTAATTCCCAATGAAAAATGAGTTCATAGATCTGAAATAATTATAATAACTGATGGCTACATTTAGCGGCATGACAGAAATGCGACTCAATCTTTATATGCATTAGTGCCTAATTGCAGAGTAAAATCAAATCACCCGCTCCTCTGAAGACACGTCACACTAATGTGTCTGGTGCAGATGAGTTTGGACAGTCACACTAGACTTGGTGCAACTCAAAGCAATTAACTTGCCTCTTGCATGCGAAACACTCAGTAAGATTTCATTACAGTACATCTGCAGACCAAAAATCTGCTGCAATGACCTCGAGACCCTGTACAAGCATGGGATAAGGACATTTTCATCTAGCCAGAAATGCGACTGCAAACTTTATAAATGCATCAGTGCCGAATCATAACACAAAATAGTCTACTCTTCTGAATATAATGCCAGTCTAATGCGACAGCGATGCTACACGGTTTTTGTGGCATGTTGCAGCATTCATGCAGTTGATTGTTCCTTCAGGCCAGACATCTACCATGCACTCATGCTGCAATGCTTGCAAAAGGCCTGGCATTTAAGGAGGTGCAAGGGAAAACCATTTTTTCCTCTAGACCGAAATGCGACTACAAATTTATGCATGCATTAGTGCTGAATCACAAGACAAAATTGTCCACTCTGGACTGAAGACATATCAGTCATATGCCTCATGCATAAGGATTTGGACAGCGGCTCTAGACATTTATGTGGCGTCACAACACTGATGCACCTGAAAAGAATGAATGCGCCTCCTGTATGCGAAACACTCAGTAAGACTTCACATGTTTTGAGTGTTCCTTGAGACTAGAAATCCACCATGCACTCATGCTTTAGAAGATCTGACATTTCAGGACGAGCAAGGGATAACTATTTTTTCATCTATACAGAAATGCAACTGCAAACTTTATACATGCATTAGTGCTAAATGATAAGATGAAATATTCCACTCTTCTGAAGATATGTCGGTCTAATGTGTCTCATGCAGAAGGGTTTGGACTGCGATGCAAGACAGTTTTTGTGGTATGTTGCAGCACTGATGCAGCTGAAAACAATGAATGCATTCCCTGTATGCAAACACTTTGGCCAGAAATCCACCATGCACTCATGCCGCAGTGCTTGCAGTAGTCCTGGCATTTCAGGACAAGCAAGTGATAACAATTTTTTCATCTAGAGAGAAATGTGACTGCAATTTTGTGCTTGCATTAGTGCTTAATAACAAGACAAAACTGTCCACACTGGACTGAAGACATACCGGTCTAATGTGCCTCGTGCATTAGGGTTTGGACAGTGACGCTACACAGTTTTAGTGGCATGTCAAAGCATTGTTGCAGCTGAAAACAATAAATGCATTCCTTTCATGCAAATATTCAGTAAGACTTCACACATCTTGAGTGCTCCTTCAGACCAGAAATCTACTATGCCCTCATGCTGCAATTTTGGCCATGGCATTTCAGTACCAGCATGTGATGATAAATGTGACTGCAAACTTCATACATGCATTAATGCCTGGCATTTCAGGAGGAGCATGGTATGACACTGTTTTTTAACTAAACAGAAATGCGACTGTAACTTGAATCACAATACCAAATCATCTGGTCTTTAGGCGCTAGGTATTTCTGTGGTGTGTCACGACACTGACGCAACTAAAAACAATAAATGGGCTCCTTGCATGCAAAACACGCATTAAGGCTTCACACAAGTGTTTAGACTTGAAATCTACCATGCGCTCATGCTGCAATGCTTGCAGGAGCCATGGCATTTTAGGATGAGCATGGTATAACATAAATGCGACTGCAGACTTTATACATGCATTATAGCCTGGCATTTCAGGATGAGCATGGTATAATGACACTTACATGCACTATACATGCACTCGTTATACGTCCACTCTTATGAAGACATGCCACTCTCATGTGTCTCAGGCAGAAGGGTTTGGACAGATGCTAGAAGTTTTTTTGTGGGTGTCACAGCACTGATGCACCTCAACAGAGCACACTTTTTCAGAGCTGCATGGAAAAAAGGTCTGTTTTTTTCAAAGCAATACTTCATACGCCTATCGGAATTCTTTTAGAACATGAATCTACCACGCTCTCACGCTGAGATGCCCGCAGGAGGCCTGGCTTCTCCTATTAGCAGTAACGCATCTCTGCTTGCAGCTGTCTCACTCCGTCTCGCCCTGTCTGTCTGTTGCACTGGTGATCTGCTTTCTCCCCGTCACCACCTGTTACCGCCACCTCCACTAACGCATAGATCAGAAAGAATTCAGAAGGATCTAGAGACAGAGAGACAGATGCGTTTCTGGACAACGTCAGTAGGGAGGGGCGAGCGCTGGATAACAACCTCTTCATCTACGTTGACAAGATTGTAGCGACCTTGAAATCTAATATCAATAAAAGCCCAGAAATTACGAATAGATCCCAGGCCACTTTTAATGTTCCTCTTTAGCCCGATCAATAACTCTCTTACCGAATACAAGTCTAACCGTGGAACCGCGTTCAGAGCAGAGCACGTCACTAATGGAGACAGAAGCCATTTCTGCACCCTCCAGACATTCAGGGGGCTTTAAAGCACAATTTTATGGCATTTACATGTGCATCCTGGGATTTGCAAGGGGAAATGGGGGTGTGTGTCTGTATTTGAGAGGTGAAACGAGGAGGTTGAGCGTAACCGTTTACCTGCGCTTCATTAATCTGTGTGCATGTTCTATTTGAGCAGTCACTGTGAATGCTTACCTGTACCTTTTTCTCTTTCCTTTTCCATGCTGTCCTTTAAGAGCCCTACAGAGAGACAAGTATGGGAGTCAAACTAAACATTGCTTACCAAATGTAATTTCCCTTAACGTTATTACTCTTTCCTTAAAACTATAGTAAACGCCATTCTGCTAAGAGATGTTTTAGTCAATATTCTAATCAGAGAGCACTCTCAACCTCATTAAAATGAAAACCTAATTTCAAAGTGATGCTTTTGTTAAAATAGAAGCTGAGTGGACAATTCGGTGTTTTGCCACCCTGGTCTTTTTCCCCTAATTAAAATTTGCATATTTGTCTAAGCCACTGATAAGTAAAACCAATGCTATTTATTTGTTTATGCCCAAATGATGCAGCTAAAAATTGGTAAATAAGAAAGTGCTCCCACAAATTGTTATATGAGTGTGGGAGTGTGTTAATAGCCCACGCTTGCA
The DNA here is from genome assembly GCF_012432095.1 of Onychostoma macrolepis. NCBI lineage: Eukaryota > Metazoa > Chordata > Actinopteri > Cypriniformes > Cyprinidae > Onychostoma > Onychostoma macrolepis. The sequence continues at coordinate 2,990,218 of NC_081161.1, read as the reverse complement.
CACTTCTTTTCATGAAGAAGTTAACATCAAGACGCTGATAATATGCAAAATTTAATTAACTTAGAGAAATCTATAGGCGGAGAAGCTGCTCTCTCTGTACCTAATGATATATTAGTGTTATATAAAGGCCAGCATGATTTGGTTTGTCGAAAGCTTTTACGTGCATTAGCTGTCATGTATTGTTGTGTGTTTGTGTTCGTGCATTGTGTTTATGTTGTGGTTGCTGGCTTTGCAGAGTGATTTGTGTGTTATTTGATATGTGAGATGAGAACAATCGAGGTTGCAAATTTATAGCCAAAAGATGATTTTGACAGGTAAGTCCATTATCGCAGGCTTAGCTGGCACGTTTCAGTGAATTCTGGAATGAGTTTTAAACCTCACATCAGCCTTGAACCCCTGATGAATCCGATCCAATACCCAAAATAGCACTGGTTTGGAAGCTCAATGAGTGTCCACCTCAGGGACGAACGGTTTCAAGGTTTTTCGTTTTTGTTTCAGCGATCCGTTTTGCATGTCGGTCTTACAGATGCGCCAGGCGCAAGTGATTTTAATTACTCTTCTCTCTGACTCTCCGTCTTGCAGAGGGAATCCTGAACAATGCTCGGGATACAAGTGCCATGGATACTCTACCACTGAATGGTAACCACGGCAACAGCTACAGCTTGGCCAGCGCCGATTACATGAGCGACTGCGTGCAAATCATCGACCGCACGTACAACGTACACAAAGAGACCACGCTGGAGAAACGGATCCTGAAAGAGCTCACATCCAACTACCTGCCCACCTACCTGAACAACCATGACCGCACGGCCGAGCACGGACGCAACCTCATGAACAAGCTGGTTAACGAAGTCAGCAACGGAGGCGGGGTGAAGGACTCGCCCATGCTGCCCGTCAATCTCGCGTTGGGCCTGGACGACTCTGCGTCTTTCCCGCACGAGGACAGTCTGGGGCTGGAGCTGATCAGGGAGGAGTCCAACGCACCCTTGCTTCCGCCGCCACGCCACATCCAGCCTCTTCCCTCCACCTTCAGCTCGGCCTCTTCATCGCGACGGCGCCTTCCGCAAGAAAACAGCGAGAGTTTCTTCCCTCTGCTTACAGAGGAGCAAACGGAAGAGACTCCATCCCCGCAGAGAGACTCGCTCTACACCAGCATGCCCACGCTGCCCGACCCCGAGCGCTCCGACACGCATTCACTGCCCCGCGGCGGTGACACGCACACGCTCCCCAGAAGCGGAGAGCCGGACGACGTCTATTATAAGAGCATGCCCAACTTGGGCTCGCGCAACCATCTGCACCAGCTGCATAGCTACTACCAGCTGGGCCGCGGCAGCAGCGACGGTTTTATCGTCCCGCCCAAAGATGAGCTTTTGCCCGAAGAAACGCCGCAGGAAACCGCACACATGGTCACCAGCCTATAGAGGGCGCCAAACCCCGCCGTATTCACACCCCTAAACCCATGACATCTTGACCTCCGCTGGCTCTTCTACGTTTCCGTACCGTTCCGTCGTCCGCAGTTGTTCACTTTTGCTTTTCCGTGTCCGCAGAGAAATTAACTGCAGCAACAAACCTTGGGAGGCGATTTTGTATTCCGTTCAGGAGAGGATTATGGGTACTCTTGCTTGTTGAGGAATGAAACTTGACATTCTTTGGATTTTATTAGTCGTGCACTTCTACTTCAAGGGAAAACGGACCCAAAAATGGATTTGCTGTATAACCTTGTGGGGAGTGTGAGATTTCGAGGGTTTTTTACTCTCTGCGACCCCGAAGGAATACAAATAACTGCCAAAAAAACATTGTTAGTAGCTCAGTGCGTCTAGTCAACACCAATCAAGTCTGTGACTCGAAAACTATTTTAATACCTTCTGTATCCATATTTGCTTTTTAAATATTTTTTCTTCTTCTCACGTGGTGAAAAGCAGCACGTTTTGCTGCAACGGAGAACAATGCGAAGAAGGGCGTCTTCACCACGCACTCTCCAGTGTCATTTCTGTTCTTTGCTGTATTAATAACAAATATCGAGAAGCGGGGGAAGAACTAATACCGGAGAATTATACAATATTTCTATGTAAATGTACAGACACTAGTGTTACACAGGATAGTGCATATTCTGTTCCTACGCCCTCCGCTTCTGTAACCATGGTGATTTCAGATCATTTCCTTTCTCTCCCGATGGTCTCGTCCTTAACGACAGGTTTTGATCCCTCTCTCTTTTTTTAATTATATCTATTACATTCACGTCTTCATTTCAGTGTGAATAATGGCAAGTAGAACAAAAATGACAGGATAGACAAAAAGGAATTCCTATTTTTCCTCATTCTCTTTGATTTATAGACACCCAGTTTGTAGATGAATGAAGAAAGGAAGCCCAACATTGAAAATATGTTGTCCTTTTGGAGTAGAGATATGAGAAGTATCACGGTATATGATCAACGGAGGTCGTTTTCATTCAGGCAGAGCGACAGAGGTGCACTTGTGTGATTTAGCTGGAGAGATTCAGCATACCTTCTTTTTGCTTATTTTTTTTATTTGAATTTTTTTGCTTTTTTCTGGCGGAGAATGAATGGCTATTTATTTCACTGAGCGGGAAAAAGTACACACTATTCTGCAAAAATGTCTGGGGGTAAAATGAATGTGGCACATATTAGATTTTTTATCATTACAAATATGATTTTATTTATTCTTTTATCCCTTTTTTCTCCTGTGGTTGAATGACCTCTCACTAATATTTGTTGTAACAGTGAAACTTGTTTGCCAACAAATAAATGACTGACAGACAGAGTGAAGCCGAGAGTTGCTGGCTGTGTGCGTTTTCTGCAACACGACACATTTTGTTAATTAGGGGCTCTCTTGACGAGAAACCTTATTAAACTATGTTACATATATGGTAAAAAAAAAGATATAAGTAATAAAGAGTAATATAATAAAGATTTGATTGTGGTTTTGATCAACCTTCAGGTGGATTGTAGTATAATGTGTGATACTCGGTGTGCTGGTAATGACATTTTTCACTTTACAGAGAAAATCAACAATCAAATTAACATTCAATTTAGAATAAAATTGAAGATTGATTGCTTCAGAATTCAATTCTCCAATATTACTTAATTTGGTAATGAGCTCTAATGAAGCCACTTTCAGATCACGATTTGCATTTGCATGTATTCAAGTGCAACTGAGAATATTACAAGCAAAAGCAATTAATTCAATGGAGTTGTACAAGCATACTAAATTTTTATAAATGCTGATCTAAAATATCAGGACAGCTGGTTAGTCAAATGTCCCCAGAAGTGTTGTGTCATGTAAAAATAGTCAAATTAATGACTTCTATGGTCTCTTGTCACTCTACCATTCAGTCATAACCGAACACACTGTATGTAAAAACTCACTTAAATGCTTGGTGTGACTGCATAACAGCAGTATTATTGGGGACACACAACAAATACAAATAGAACTAGAAACATTAAATTAAAACACATGATTTTCTGAGGTTACACACTTTTTTTTATAGAGTTGAAGTTACAAAGTCTGTGTATGGGACAAGCCCAAAATACAGAAAATCTTGCATTTTTTAACATATACACTATACAAAAATGAGGAAAGAAATGGTAAGTGAAACAACAATGACAAAGAATGATTTGCGTAATATCACAATGTATAACAAAGATGTGTGTGTATGGGGTCTATAAACTGTACGTCTGTACGCCAGTAATGGCTGCTAAATAAGATTTATTGTCCTTCATGATGACAGTTTTTACATTTCAATCAGGTCTGTCAGATAAACAAAAAGCAGTGCTCTTTAAGGAAATTAAAAGATGCTGGGAACCAGGATGACAAGTTGCCATGGATACAGAATTCTTCTTCAGCGTTATACAGAACAATGATGAACATATTTTGAAATTACTTTGAGTTATAAATGAATCCTTGAAATGCTTGAGGTACAATGAAAGATTAAAACATCTTTCAGGGACATTCGATTGGTGCTTGTGGCTCTTCTATCTTCATGTTTGATGGGTTAGTTGACAAGAAGCACAGCCACTGCATAAAACAGTCTGTTAGACACTTTTAAAGGAATAATTCATCCAAAATGAATTGTTATCAGTTATTTACCCTCATTTATACAAAAAATAAATAAGTAATAAAAAAAGTTACCTTTTTGAAACCCAAAAGGAAAATGTTGCTTGAAAAATGTTTATTTCATCAGGATGTTTTTGAATTATTTGAAAACATTTCTTTAACCCTCATAGTGCATTTCAAATCTATGCACTATTTTCATCTTCCAGGTTTGTTTTGACAAGAAGAATCATTATTTTTATTTTTATTTTTTTAATAGTCATAACTAAATCGTATCTGATCGGTCTGAACTTCTGTAAAAAATGTGAAATGTTAAAAAAAGAATAAAGTTTTGAATGTTACCATGTTATTACTAAATTTAGCCTTTTTGATTCATTACAAAATGGAGAAATTATCTGAAATTTAAAATTACATATGAACCACACACATACACACAAAAACTATGATGCAAGAAATTATATTTAAACTTATTTGAATATATTATTATATAATATTTCTAAGAATATACCAGTATTAAACCCACTGGAATTAATTGACATCATTTAAATTGACTTTATTGCTCAAAAACAGTCCAAACTTAGAAGACCCACATATTTATTTCTAACAAAACTATATCGAAACAACATAATTATTACTCTGAAAAGTTTTCAAAAAATACTTCTAAATAACCAGAAAAAATAAATGTGTATATTGAAGAGCTTAACTCATTTGCAAAGTTTTGTTCCCTTCCTAGAAACTATTTAAAGGTTATTTAATTTTTTTTTAATTTATTTAATTTATTTTTTTAATTTTAAATATTGCATTTCTTCAGGATCAAAATGGACCCAAATGCATTATTAGGGTTAAAACAGTTTGTTGATATAATGAAGAATTGAGCTCTGGCTGATTGTGTGTGTGTGTGTGTGTGTGTTCGTTCTACAGTCATGTCAGTTTGATTGGCGCTTGTGAAGTGTTTGAGTTAATGAAATGTTGCACTTTAACACACACACACACACTTTCAATCAATCTCTCACACACACTCCACGTTATTAATGAGTGATTACAGCAGCTCATAATAGGCAGAATGCCAACATGCTTACACAGCAGCTCAGATCACACACACACACACACACACACACACACACACACAGACGCTGCACAATCAATGTAAATCAGTTGTAGTCTGGATGAGTTCATATTTAATGGTGTGTCTCTGAGCAGAACATCAGAACTAAATGTTTCCTCAGCTCTTTGGATTTTAATATTCCACACATTGATTTTTATTAAAACGAACATCTTTTTATTTCTTGTATGAAGGTCACATTAAAACAATCTTAGTGTCTTTATATAGATGTGAGTGTTTTATCTAGATCCAGACTTTCATTTCGAACACTCCTGAACTTGTGTTGAAAATCCAGGTATGACTTTTTTGTTACTAATTGTTTTCCACGCAATTCGCCAAAAAAATTAAGATAAAACATAAAAACAAAGATTCATGGAAAAACAGAAAACCTCTGTTATAGCTTGTCAAGGACTAAACGATATAAAATATGAGAAATTATGTACACCTTTTGTGGTAAAAAAGAAAATAGTTGCTCCCTTTGTGTTAATTTGACCAACACATTTTATGTTCAAACTAAATTTCGCACGGATACAAAAAACAAAACAAAAAAATACATTTACTTGATGTTTGTTTCACTACTTGGTGACTCTTTGCTCACTGGAGTCCAATTAACTAAAACCAAGTATAAATAGCATCTAAAGTTTTTTTTTTTTTTTTTTTTTTTGTAAAAAGCCTCTGCCTTTTTGCTGTCTGGTTCTTAAACCCTTTTGAGGGTAAAATGTGTTTCTCACACTTATTCTTTTCAGTGCTGCAACAAAGCAGTAATTGAGGTCCAAAAAAACTAACCACCAAAACCTTCCTTTCACAAACATTTTGACTGTGAAACTTGAATAGACAATTCTCATTCTGATTCAGAAGATCTGTCTAATTTCTAGTAAACTTAGAATTTTAAAGCATTAGTTCACCAAAAAATGAAAATGAGCTAAAAATGTCCTCACCCTCAGGCCGTCTAAGATTAGGATGAGTTTGTTTCACTTGCTCAGCAAAGGATCCACTGCAGTGAATGGGTGCCGTCAAAACAGCTGAGAAAAACATCACAATAATCCACAAGTAATCCACACCACTCCAGTCCATCAGTTAACATCTTGAGAAGAGAAAAGCTGCGTGTTTGTAAGAAACAAATCCATCGAGACGTTTTTAACTAACTCCATTATCCATAATAACATTTTCTCCAGTGAAGAACAAAGACCAGACGACTTTTTCAATGGAGGAAGTGTTATTATAGATCATGGACTCTAGTTAAAAAAATGTCTAGTTAAAAAATGTAGTTAAAAATGTCTTAATGATGAAATTGTTTCTTACAATTTACAATTTCTGACGGCACCCATTCACTGCAGAGCATCCATTGCTGAGCAAACGATGTAATGCTACATTTCTCCAAATCTGTCCAAACTCGTCTACATCTTTGATGGGAGTAAATGTTTGAGTGCAGCAGCTGCGGTCATCTGTCCGTCTCTCTCTGTCACAGTCAGCTGTATCGGTGTGTGTGGTCAGGGCCTGTCATCAGTGCGTGTGCTGCTAATGACGGCTCTGCTCTGACAGGCCCAGCCGCTCTGGACTCACTCGTTAGGACCCTGACGGACCTCCGCCGGCAGCCATCCAGAGAAACTAACGCCAGCAGAATAGCAATAGCAGAGAGTCAGTAAATGAGGCAGAGGTGTCAGTCTCAGTGAGTGAGAGATCACATGACCACAGAATCACTCCGCCCACTGTAACATAACCCTGCCATCCGTTTCAATCTGCACGTGTGTTATTTTAATATTATTTTAATATTATTATAGTATTTATTCATATTTAGGATGAGCTTTTTTTTTTTTTTTTTTTGCTTTCATTTTATTTTATTTCAAGCTTTAGTTATTTTTCTATGTGTCATTCTAATGTCATTTTTATTAGTTTATTTCTATTTAGATATTTATTATATATTGTATTAGCTTTTAGTTTTAGTTTAGGTTTAATGCTGTGTGCTTTTGTCCTTTTCATAATTTTTTTTTTTTTTTAAATTTTAGATTAGTTTTATATGTAGTAATAGCTTTTTTATTACTATTACTGAATTAGCTTTTGTTTTTATATTTTCAGTTTTCATTTTAATTTTAGTTTAAAATTTTAGTAATTTTGTTATTTTCATTACTTTTTTATATTTATATTCAACATTTATTTATACCTTGAATTTGCTTTTGATTCTATACTTTCAGAAATGTTGTTAATTTTATGTTTGTAACTTTATTGCTTTTATATTTAAATGTATTTCCTTAATATTTTGAATTAGCTTTTTTATATTTTCAGTTTTTATTTTAATTTAGTATATGTTTTAGCACTTTTGCTATGTGCTTTTTACATTTACTTTTTTTAATATAAGTTTTTGTTTGTTATATTTCTATTTAGCTTTTATTAATATCCTGAAATATATATTATTTTTACATTATCAGTTTTAATTTTAATTTTTTGTAATTTTTCTATGTGCTTTTGGCATTGTTTAAAGAATAAAATCAAAATGAAAACTCAAAATGTTTGAAAATGTTTTTTTTAATTTTTTATTTTTTTTATTTCATTTAGTTTTTCACCTAAGTTTTTTTTTTTTTTGTTGTTGTTGTTGTTTTTTTTCAATGACCTAAAATTTTTATAATGATCTTGCTGTTATGTTTTAGTAAACAATAACAACAAGGCTTGAAATCACAAAAGCGATTCATTCCCTGCTAGCTGGAATATTAAACTGGCAGCGCTGCTGTTACTGTAGCAGCTGTTTGACTGTCAACAAAAGAAAGTCTCCTTACATCCAAAATAAATAATAAACGATGCTATGCCATGCTGGTGTTTGTTCTGAAGGTGTTAGAAGATCATTTACCATGTTTACGCACCTGAGTCTGTAAATGTTTGCCTAAAAGGTTTTATCAAATAACGTAGAACTTTGTGTTTTATTTGTTCAAATTCATGCATCATAAACATGCATCTTCATCTCACTTTTAAGTAGTAAGTCAAAAATCCTATTAAAAATTAGATTTAAAAAAATATATATTTTTAAAGAAGTCTCTCTGGCTCACCAAGGCTGCATTTATTCAATCAAATACAGTAAAATCAGTAAAATTGTGAAATATTATTACAATTGAAATAACTGTTTTCTATGTGAATATCTGTTCAAATGTAATTTATTTCTGTGATCAAAGCTGAATTTTCACATGATCTTCAGAAATCATTCTAATATGCTGATATTCTGCTCAAGAAACATTTCTGCTTATTATCAATGTTGATATTAATGTTGAATTGTCGTGCTGCCCAATATTTTTGTAGAAACCATGATACATTTTATTTTTCAGGATTCAGAGATGAATAGAAAGAACAGCATTTATTTGAAATATAATTGTTTTGTGACATTATACATGTATTTACTGTCACTTTTAATCAATTTAATGCATCCTTGCTAAATAAAAGTATTAATTTCTTAAAATAAAACAATACTGTCATTAAATTCACATTTATGACTATGGTTTTATTGCACATATGGATTATTTTTCAGGCATCTCATGTTTTTAGCCTCCTCTTAGTTACTTGTTATTGTGTTTTGATTTGCATCCTTACAGTTACATGTGGCGTATGTCATGATACTCATTCATGTGCACACAACATCATGTCCAGTTCTGCTTTATGGCTGCATTACATCTCAATGCAATAACAATGCATAGTCAAGTCAAGTGCATTGCATTGTGATTCATGCACTCTTGGAAAATACAGTGAATAATCTGTGAATCTGTACATATAAACACCTGCAGTACTAGTAAGAGCAGTATATTAGTATGTCAGACATACATCGTACATTCCAGCGATCAGCACAGAACCACAGCTGTTCATCTGCGATGCTGTTCGCCTGATAGTTGCCATGGAAATGGAGCGGTCAGGTGACAGCGGTGTGTGTGTGTGTCGGGTCATTTCACCACATGTTCCTTTTCTCCACTCGCTCCATCTCAACATCCAGACGCCAATCACAGCAGATAATCTTTGAATTAGAGGGCAGAGAGGCGTCTGTGTTAGATAACTGGCCTTTCTACTGGCCGATGGCATTTTAATTAAATATATGAAGACGGCCTGAACTGCAGCTGAAGACCAAACACAGATAACATCATCTAATCATCACAGGAGCTCCTCAGAGCTGAAGGACAGACCCTCGTCTCTGCGGGAAGCGCCTCGCTCTGCTGTAGCACTTATCGCACTCACAGACGCACACATTTATGTTTTACGCTTAAAATAATTGAAATCTTTCAAAGAACATTGAACCCAAATGCTATGCTGTTTAAAAAGGTGAATTTCAGGCATTATCTTAGTGTCACTAAGATACACTCTTAAAAATAAAGGCGCTTAACAGGTTCTTCACGGCGATGCCATAGAAGGAACCATTCAGTCAAAGGTTCTTTAAAGAGCCATCTCTTTCTTTTTATAACCTGAAGAGCATTTCTTTCGCCACAAAGAAGAACCTTTTGTGAAACAGAAATGTTAGGATGGTTCTTTATGGAACCATTTAGACAAAAAGGTTCTTCTACGGCATCGTGAAGCACCTTTAATTTTAAGAGTGAACCAATTTAGTTTTCAGTTTTATATTTTCAGTCACTGTTTATTTTTATATTTTCTGTTTTGATTTTAATATTAGTTAAACTTATGATAGTTTTGTTGTGTGTTTTGTCATTTTTAGCACTTTTTGTTTATACATGCATACATATTTGTGTGTGTGTGTTTCAGTTTTAGTTATTTCAGTACATGAAGTTAAACTGAATGAAAATAGGAAATTTTGCTAAAATCCAATGTTGCTGAGATTTTTTTTTTTAATGGCTGAGATGAATGAGTGAATATTTCACCTCAAAATCAAAAGAAAGCATCAAAAATTATTATTATTATTTTTGTTGTTGTGACTACGTTCAAGTACAATTAACACCCCAATTCTAAAAATAAATAATTGTTGTAAAGTGATTTTTTTTTTTTTTTTTTATCATAAAATGTGTATAAATAATTGTAGCGGCCTATTGTTGTATTGCCTTTAAATTATTCTTATTTAAACAAAGTAATTGCTTTACTTGTTACTGTATTGTATAGACAATCTAGTGTATATACATTATTCGACCTGGTCTCATAAAAATATGTAGGCCTACCTCTGCGCACTTTTTGTGCGACACTGTTTTAAGTACCTTGCTGCACGTTTCGCCGCAGTTTCAAATAGAAATGTCCACTGAGTGGCGCTAAAACACAGGTTCAATATGTGAACCCTGGCACGTTTTTATTACGTAGATATTGGTACGTATTGCTGTTTTTTTATTACGTTGCTTCAGATACGTATTGCGGCGGTTCAGAGTCGCTAAAAGTTAATGCTCTATCGTGTTGGAAATATGCTCTACACCAAATCCAGCCCTAAACCTACCCGATAGTGTTAACAAATGCAAAACTGATATAAAAACTTATTAGCTGATGCAACTGTGCCATTTGAACTTCCTTTACGCAGATTTTAACTGCTTTGTCGAACCGTAGTTACACGGGATTCGAACCGAGCTTCTCGTCTTCTAAGTCCGTCTCTACTCCGTGAGCTACCAAACAAACTTATCATCTATGAAAACCCATAGATATGAAGCTGGATGTGTGCGATGCTAACGTTCAAAAGCATCAGTTTTCAAATCTCCCAGCATATTAATATTGTTTTGAAGTCATAGCATGATATTCTTCAAGTAATTGTAAATTACTCTGTAAATTTGTGTGAAAGTGTTGATTTATTTTGGAAACTACAGTGATATGTACTTATTGGTACGTATTTCATTTCACACTAAAAAGTGCACCCAGGTACGTAAATGCCATGAGTCCAGGTAAACATTATAGTAGTAGCCCATTTATTGTAATGTTTTTTTTTTTTATTATATCTTTTACTGTATTTCAGTATTGACAGTCTAACACTGACTATGAGTTGACAGTGACCACGTTATCACATTATTTAACACACTCACACTCTGTTTTAGATATTTCTTGTGTTGTTTCATAGATTGTAAAAAACTGTAAAACAATAAATTAAATAAAATGCGAGTCGCTGTTGCTCTGGTGCCTTTGATACATCATCATTTCACCCCAAAATTAAAATGCTGTCATCATTTATTCACCTTCATGCCGTTCAGAAGCAGTATGCTGTTGTATTTTTCATCTCAACACTAGAATTTTTCAATGTCTATTTAAATATAAACTTCAGAAATCTAGTGTCACATGGACTAGTGTTAAGGTGCATTTGGTCTTTTGTTGTATTGCCTTTATGTACAGTATATTTAAGTATAATTTTTACTGTGTTACAGAGAGTATAATAAGAATGGCTGTGAATAAAAAATAAACTATGAATAAAATGAGGTTTGTAAGTGAGGGCTGGTGTGTGAAGGCTTGTGCTGTTGTCTGTTGCTGTGCAGATCCTTCTGAAGAGTCTCAAGGTTAGAAACGAGCAGACGCATTTATTTTTAGCAGGATCCCTGATCATGTCAGTCTGATCAGGTCGAGCAGCTCATTTCAGCGCTGAAGGCTTTATGAATCTCTCAATGTAAAGCTGCTTTACAAAGAGACGCTGACTGAAAGCTGGATGTCTGCAGTAGTTGCTCATGAAATGAGCTCTGATCTTCATCAAAATCACCAAAACAAACAAACACGATCACGCACACTATTTTAAGGTTTAATTCTCACTATTAACAAACAATTGACTATGACTTTTGTTGAAAAACTATGCGCAAGTGCACCGAGGGCAAAAGCTTAAATGTTGATTTTAAGCTATTTAATAGAAGCTAACTGATAAAGAAAATCTGTTTATAACATTATTTTTAACAGCATCCTCATTTTACAGCGTTTTTACAAAAGTTCCTACAACTTTTAACAGTACTGTGGCTTTGCAGGTAGGTTTCTTGCGATGTTGTTCTCCACAGTTCTTCTGGATTGAGTCTGTCTCAGTTTTTCTGTTTCTTCATGTCACTCCAGACAGACTGATGATGATGATGATCAGATCAGAGCTCTGTGTGGAGCACAACAATCTCACTGGATTATTATAATTAATGGCAAAATGAAAGTTTGGAAATGTAAACTGATATTTCCTACTGACCATTTTTTATAGCTGGTGAAAATACTAGTGGCCTATACAGTGCAGCAAAATACATCATAAGGGCAAAAACTTTCTCAATTAATGGCCATATATAATAATCATATGTGACCCTGGAGCACAAAACCAGTCTTAAGTCGCTGGGGTATATTTGTAGCAATAGCCAACCATACATTGTATGGGCCAAAATTATAGATTTTTCTTTCATGCCCAAAATTATTAGGATATTAAGTAAAGATCATGTTCCATTGGCGCTATTTTGTAAATATATTAAAACTTAATTTTTGATTAGTAATATGCATCGCTAAGAACTTCATTTGGACAACTTTAAAGGCGATTTTCTCAATATTTATTTTTAATTTTTTGCACCCTCAGATTCCAGATTTTCAAATAGTTGTATCTCAGCCAAATATTGTCCGATAATAATAAACCATACATCAATGGAAAGATGATGTATAAATCTCAGTTTTAAAAAATTGGTTTTGTGGTACAGGATCACACATATTCTAACATCAAATAAAGGTGCTTACATAAAGTGCAACAGCAGCAACAACAACAACAACAACAACAGCAAAACAGCCTGAATTAAAAAACAAAAACAATGTCTGACATTACACCTAAAAGGAAAACTACAATGTAAAAAAAAAAAAAAAACAGCAAAACTAAATAAATAAATAAATGTTATTTTATTATTATTATTATTATTATTATTATTAATTAGTATTGTTGTTGTTAATAATAATAATAATAAAATACTGTTCAATAAAATTTCAAAATGTCCCTACTGTTACTGTGACGCTGCCAATTAAGCTAAATATGATCATTGAAAGCTGAAAGGATGTTGAACATCAGCTTTAAATGCTCATAACAGACTCATTTCTGGTTGTCTGACAGTCATGACCCTTAATTTCAGCTTCAAATTTTATTTTCATTTAGAAGTGTTAGAAATGCACTAATAAGAGAGCTCATGTCTTCAGGCGAACAAAACACGAGGGATTTAATCAGCATGAACATTACAGCAATGAGAGTCATGTTACAGAGTTAAAAACACCACTGTTTGTTGCGAGTTTAATTTTGTTGAATGTGTTTTACATGCGTGTGCCTGTCAGTAGAAACACACCATACAGTATTATTATCATACAGTAAAACTGAGATGAAAACTAAAGGAATAATTAAAGCAAAATGAAAATGTGCTGTAAAATGTGCTCATCCTCAAGCTATCCAAGATTAGGGTGAGTTTGTTTCTTCATCAGATTTGGAGAAATGTAGCATTGCATCACTTGCTCAGCAATGGATGCTCTGCAGTGAATGGGTGCCGTCAGAATGAGAGTCCAAACAGCTGATAAAAACATCACCATAATACACACCACTCCGGTCCATCAATTGAAAAAGTTTATCCCCTGTTGTCTCTCACATCAACTGTTTTGGCTTGTAAACACTGCTTGATCTGTGCAGATTTCTCTCCTGATTCAGACCAGAACACTTTTTCACTGGAGGAAGCGTTATTGTGGATTATGGATACTTTAACTGGAAGCAACAGGTTGAAGTTAAAAATGTCATTATGCTGGATTTGTTTTCTTACAAACAGCTTTTCACTTCACAAGATGTTAACTGATGGACTGGAGTGGTGTGGATTGCTTGTGGATTATTGTGATGTTTTTATCAGCTGTTTGGACTCTCATTCTGACGGCACCCATTCACTACAGAGCATCCATTGCTGAGACACTGATGCAATGCTACATTTCTCCAAATCTGTTCCCATGAAGAAACAAACTCATCTACAAACTCAACTCATCTCTATCTTGGATGGACTGAGGGTGAGCACGTTTTCAGAAAATGTTTGTTTTTGGGTGAGCTATTCCTTTAAAAACTGAAAATAAAAGGGTGCAAAATGAAATAAAACGTCTTTGTTTCTGTGTTGTTGTCATGACAGTCAGTGTTCCTCATGTTTTCCTTCAGCTTACCATAATAGTCAATAAACAGCTGTTTGCTGTGCTCATAAACTGCTTCTAATGGATGTGATGCCTGCATGTTACTGTATAAACTCTAAAACATTCTGCATAAAAGATCAAGTAAACATGCAAAATTGAATTCACAATTTATTTATAAAATTTGCTCTAAATAAACAGCACGATAAGCAAAACAAACAGCAAAGTGAGCAAGAATTGGCTAGTATGAGGGACAGTGTCTTATAAAGCAGCATAACTTTGGGAACAGTCTGTCTAGTGCCCTAGGTAGAGATCCTGAGGCCACAACATTACACAGCACTCCTGTGGGCCGCTTGGCAAACTCCAGCTCATCATTTATTTACTGAGGGAAACCTACAGAAGTTTCCACAGAGAAAGGCTGATAAATAAGTCATAGCTCTCATTCACTAATAATAACTATGTACAAATTCATGCGTGCAGAAGAAGTTATCGTGCTACATGTTCATGCTTCACAGCAGATATGTAAAGCACATTAATTTGTTCTTCCCTCATTTTAGTGCATAAAACACGCCCAGTTCATCTCCATATAACCGGCATTTTGCACAATCTCGTTTGAGAGCCCACGCAGCAAAATCTTCACGTAAAGTGTGCTATTCTCAAAATGCCACCTTCTTTATAATGTAAGAGCAGCGCGCCATTCTGCACATTCACAGAAAAATAGCAAAATAAGGTGCAAAGTCTAGACTCCATGTATGCAACAGCACATATAGTCCATTTTTAGAACTCTGAAACGGTTGTTGTAGCGCCACTTAGTTATTCAGTTTCTAATATGAATATGACTTTTGCATGATTCAAAGGCTATCGCAGGGTTCCTCAAATCTTTCCCTGGAGGGCCAATCTGCTGCAGAGTTTAGCTCCAACCCTGATCAAACTCACCTATGATCTAATGATCAAGATCCAATGATCTTGAAGACTCTGATTAGCATGCTCAGGTGTGTTTGATTAGGGTTAGAGCTAAACTCTGCAGGACTGGGCCAGATTTGAGGATGCCTGGGCTATCGGATCCAGTCTGTGATTTTTTCATACAAACTGACATTGTCACAAAGTTACACTGTAGCAATAAATCCAAAAAAAAAATCCAGTTTTCACAGTTACATTGAGAGAGAGAGAGAGAGAGAGAGATGATCATTCTAATAATCGTTCATAATCGTTCTAAATCATTTTCTATGTTGTTTTAATGCTTTGGCAATACAAAATGTATGTTTTTGTCATGCCAATAAAGCTTTCTGAACTGAATTGAATTGAATTGAGAGAGGGTCTCAGGGAAACAGATACCAGTTCAGTTACGGAGGAGAAGTCCTCGAGCACAGCACCAGCTACACTTACCTGGGCTTCGAGATCTCTGCATCAGGGGGCTTCGGTCTGACTGTGAAGGCCTTGAATGAGAGGCCCGGAGGGCATTTTATGCCATCAAATCACGGTTTGGCCAATTAAAATTACCAATTAAAACATGGATTAAATTATATAACGCAGTCATTAAACAAATTCTACTGTACGGGAGTGAAATTTGGGGACCAACAATACATTTTAAAAATTGGGATAAAACTTCAATAGAAAAACTACAACTAGATATCAAAAACATTTTAGGGGCCCATAGAGGTACATCCAGTGCAGAGCTGAATTAGGCTTATACCCACTGAAGATTGAGATCCAGAAGAGATGTGTTCAGTTCTGGCATCACCTCCATCGATCTGATCCTGATTCAGTCCGATATAAAGCCCTCCTCGCCAATGAAACCTCAGCAGAATCTCATCCTCTGAACACGCTCGCTCTTCAGCTCGTCCATAAAACCCAGCTCCTCACCGACTACAGCTAAAACCCCAAAACCATTATTAAAGAAACTGACAAAAATCTGAAAGACACTCATGATGAATCTCTAAAAATACACTTTGACCTTCATAATAAACTCCAATGCTACTCAGCCCTAAACAGAACCACTAAATTTGCCAATTATTTATTGATCAAACCATTCAAAGAAAGACAAATCCTCTCCAAATACAGATTAAGTAACCATGATTTAGAAATAGAGAGAGGAAGACACAGACAGACATGGACAGAGCGAGAGCAGAGGATCTGTAGACACTGTGATCTACAGCAAATAGAGAACGAGAAACACTTTCTGCTGATGTGTCCTAAATATCATAATGTGAGGGAAACATTTCTCCCCAGATTTGAAGCATTGATTCCATCATTTACTGAACTTAGTGATACTGAGAAAATGCCCTTCTTACTTGGAGAAGATGATAACAGCTGCACTCGCTGCTAAATATGTATTAACCATTCACAATGTTAGATGTTAAACATGATTAACTGACTTACTTTATCTTTTCATTTATTTAGATGGATTTTATTTATTATTATTTATGTTGTTGTTGTTATATATATGTTAATGCTTTGGCAACATTGTGTTACATAGTCATGCTAATAAAACTGAATTGAATTGATTTGAATTGAGAGAGAGAGAGAGAGAGAAACCAACAAATACATTGTTGGGGGTAAAACATACAATATTATAAAAGCAATGTATTCAAACAATCAGTGCGCAATTAAAATTGGAAATAAACGAACATAATTCTTCACTCAAGGGCGGGGTGTGAGGCAGGGCTGCCCACTATCAACAACCCTCTTCAATATTTACATTAATGAATTGGCAAAAGTCCTGGAACAATCAGCAGCGCCTGGCCTCACACTACATGACTCCAACATAAAGTTCTTGCTGTTTGCAGATGATCTGGTTCTGCTGTCTCCAACAGAAGAGGGTCTACAGCAGAACCTAGACATCCTGCACAAGTTCTGTCAGACCTGGGCCCTGACTATTAATCCTAACAAAACTAAAGTACTAACATTCCAGAAAAGACCCAGACTTCAGAGAAAGAGACACAATTTCACCCTTGGTACTACCAAAATTGAATATGCCACAAACTACACATACCTCGGGCTGAAGATAAGTGCAACTGGTAAGCTAAATTTGGCTGTGAATGAACTGAAAGAGAAAGCAAGAAGGGCCTTTTATGCCATCAAAAAATCTATCCAAATTGAAATACCAATTAGAATCTGGCTCAAAATATTCCAATCAGTCATAGAACCTATTGCATTATATGGCAGTGAAGTGTGGGGTCCTCTTCTAAATCACGAATTTGAAAAATGGGACAAAAATCCGATTGAAGCCCTGCATGCTGAGTTCTGTAAGAGCATCCTCAGAGTACAGAGGAACACACCGAACAACGCATGCAGGGCAGAATTAGGCCAATACCCTCTACTAATGCACATTGAGAAACGAGCCATCAAATTTTGGAAACACCTAAAAATGACACCCCAACTCCCTTAAAAACCATGAAGTGAACCCTGAAAAAAGTCCCCTGATTCAGATGGTCCTGAAGCTGCAAGAACAGACTAACATGACTAACAACATCCAGCATCAGGACACGGAAATATGCATCCACAAAATTCGGCCCAACCAAATTAATAAAACACAAAAAGAAAATTATCTAACCTATTGGAAAGAAACAACAGAAAAACAAAGTAAACTTGAATGCTATTTGGCCTTAAACAGAGATTACACAACTGCAGAATATCTGAGTACAGTGAAAGACTGTAAATTAAGAAGACCAATGATGAGGTACAGACTGAGCAACCATACTCTCACTATAGAGACGGGCAGATATCCACAGCACTGGCTGCCCAGAGAGAGCCGCATCTGCCCACACTGTACCCACAGAGCAACACTTCCTCAGCAGCTGCCCTAACTGTCAAGACATTAGAAAGAAATTTTATCCCAAATTTGAAATATTTTACCCTGACTTCAAAATGTTAAACAAGAAAACACAACTTTGTATCCTACTAGCAGCAAGATACATTGACACCTGTCACAAAAAGAGGGAGGAGTCAACAAATCAGTGATGCGTCCACAAACAAACACACACACACGCACAACATTGAATTTTAAATTGTTCATGGAATTCTAAAATGTTGATTTGTTCTACTTTTTAAATGTATCTACATGCATGTTTTTGTTGCATACATATCTGTTCAAGATTCAATGTAAACACGCTTTGGCAATACATTGTAACAATTGTCATGCCAATAAAGCACATACTGAATTGAATTGAATTGAGAGAGAGAGAGAGAGAGAGAGAGAGAGAGTGAGAGTGAGTGAGAGAGAGAGAGAGAGAGAGAGAGATTAATTTTATATTTTTATTAATGCCTTTGGCTAGTTTCGTTTCTTTTTCTTTTCTTTTTTTCCCCCTCAAAATACATGAACTGAATTAATTTTGAGTTTGCAGATAAGGGCATGAATTAACCTATTGCATGTTCCAGCTACAACTGTTGATTCACAATGTTGCCACAATGGCACAATTAATCTCAACAAAACTCAACTCAACTCAACAAATTAGAATATTTCATAAGACCAATAAAAAAAACATTTTTAGTGAATTGTTGGCCTTCTGGAAAGTATGTGCATTTACTGTATATGTACTCAATACTTGGTAGGGGCTCCTTTTGCTTTAGTTACTGCCTCAATTTGTGGGACTGCTGAGGTGGTATGGAAGCCCAGGTTTCTTTGACAGTGGCCTTCAGGTCATCTGCATTGTTGGGTCTGGTGTCTCTCATCTTCCTCTTGACAATACCCCACAGATTCTCTATGGGGTTCAGGTCAGGCGAGTTTGCTGGCCAATCAATCACAGTAACACTATGGTCACTGAACCAGCTTTTGGTACCTTTGGCAGTGTGGGCAGGTACCAAGTCCTGTTGGAAAATGAAATCAGCATCTCCATAAAGCTTGTCAACAGAAGGAAGCATGAAGTGCTCTAAAATTTCCTGGTAGATGGCTGCGTTGACTGTGGACTTCAGAAAACACAGTGGACCAACACCAGCAGATGACATGGCAGCCCAAATCATCACTGACTGTGGAAACTTCACACTGGACTTCAAGCAACATGGATTCTGTGCCTCTCCACTCTTTCTTCAGACTCTGGGACCTTGATTTCCAAATGAAATGCAAAATTTACTTTCATCTGAAAAGAGGACTTTGGACCACTGAGCAACAGTCCAGTTATTTTTCTCCACAGCCCAGGTAAGACGCTTCTGACGTTGTCTCTGGTTCAGAAGTGGCTTGGTAGCCCTTTTCCTGAAGACATCTGAGCATGGTGACTCTTGATGCACTGACTCCAGCTTCAGTCCACTCCTTGTGAAGCTCTCACAAGTGTTTGAATCAGCTTTGCTTGACTGCATTCTCAAGCTTGCAGTCATCCATGTTGCTTGTGCAACTTTTCCTACCCAAATTCTTCCTTCCAGTCAACTTTGCATTTAATATGCTTTGATACAGCACTCTGTAAACAGCCACACCTTTCAGTAATGACCTTCTGTGACTTACCCTCTTTGGAGGGCGTCAATGTTCGTCTTCTAGATCATTGCCAAGTCAGCAGTCTTCTCCATTATTGTGGTTTCAAAGAACAAGAGATACCCGGAATTTATACTGTAGGGATGGTCATTAATTGAAACTCAAATGTAAATATTCTAATATTTTGAGATACTGATTTTTGACTTTCATGAGCTGTAAGCTCTAATCATCAAAAATAAAACAAAAAAAACTTTTGAAATGTTTTACTTTACATGCAACGAATCTAAAATATATGAAAGTTTCACTTTTTGAAATAGTTTACAAGAAAAAATAAACTTTTTCACGACATTCTAATTTATTGAGATGCACCTGTATTTTCATATCACTATATAATATTTTTATTCATGTTTTGGATTATTATTATTTTTTTAATTCCCAAAATTAATGAGCTGAATGAATTTTAAGTTTTCATTCTTCATTCATAGATGTTGAAATAGCCTTTGAATTAATTTGGGAAAATAAGGACATAAACAAACTACTACTTGTCTGGCCATATAAAATACATAAAAAAAAAAAATTACAAACTGTTTATCAACTATTGATCCACAAAGGTGCCACATCATAATAACTAAATGACAATGTCACAAAATTATGTTGTGATGACAAATGGCAAGAATTTGACTTTTACGGTTGTCACAGCATAACTAGTTATGTTCCCATGATGAAAGATAGGTCCTGGGATTATGTTGCAGTTACGTAACAGTCGCCTATTACGGTTAGCAGGGATACTTCTAATTTGTTTTTCATACATTCAAGGAAATATTTTAAAATGCTATGGATCTGAATGTTTCCTCATGGTTTGCTGAGGAGAGGCGCTGTTTCTAAACCATCAGACAATAAACAGCTCCTGAGCAATCGTCTACATCTTGGCGTTTTGCATTGACAACAGTGCCTTCAGAACGTGTACAAATCCAGTGATTTTTGATCTTCATCTTTAATAATAGATTGAGGTTTGCACTCGCTTCTGATTATTACAGTGTTAAATTAAACAGCATGAATATTTTATGTGAGATCAAGAGATCTTCAAATCCTCCCATTTTAAATGGTCGGACATGTTTGTTTTTGTACATCTGAGGTTTCTCAGTTTCATATTAATGTTCATCTCGTCTATTGGAGCTCAGAAATTTTCTCTTGATGAAACAGCGACGTTTGACTGTCACGACTCAAAGACTCCAGCAGGATTTCAATCTTCCCAAGAGACCACAGAAAGTTTGCATGCATATTTAGCAGCAGGTTTTATTGCAACTTCTTTCAAAAAAATTCTGAAAATGTCTCAAGTCTTCAGTTTTGCTCTTTCAGAGCATCGCAGATAAAAACAGATTTAAGTCTTTTTTTCAAAGATCTATTCATACCTGTGAAAGGCTTCTCTGCGGGTCTAAAAATGCCTTGAGAAAAAAGTTTCAGAGCGACAGCAGCTCTTAAATGTCTGTCTTGACTGTATATGAGTGTTTTGATGGTGCAGACACACACACACACACACACACACTACAGTACATGAACTGTCTAAAAATAAAGACCCTCACACACATAAGATAGCTCTCTCTTCTTCACTAAATGCACACACGCACACACACACCTCAGATCATGGAATCCTGCCCTGTGAGACTCTAAACTGGATAAATGTGTGAATCTCACAAAGAGAAATTGTCCAGGTTCATTTCCACCCCGCAAAATGAAAGAACAAGTAAGTTATATTTTATTATATGTTTTACCTTTTAGATTATTATTTGTGTATATTGTTTTCATGACATTTCCCTACAAATCCTTGTTGCCAGAATTCAAAAAATCCAAAATTCAATTTCTTAGTACTTCCGATTTACTTAGAAGTTTGTTTGTTAGTTTATTTGTTGTGTTTTGGAATTCTCAATATTCTAAGGTACATTGATTGATATAATGAAAACTGTAATTAACAGCTTTCCTGTAGCTCACATAGTAGAGCATGGCGCTAGCAACGCCAAGATCATGGGTTCGATTCCCAGGGAAAGCAAGAGCTGATAAAATGTAAAAACTGTAACTTGAATGCAATGTAAGTCGCTTTGGATAAAAGCGTCTGCTAAATGCATAAATGTAAATGTAAACAACTGAGGTGTGGTTGGGGTAATATGTTTAAGTGTCATTACAGTTTTTTTTTTGTTTGTTTTTTCAACTACTTGCACACAGAATCTTTACTTGTCACACAATTTTTGACAAAATGAACCTGACACTCAAACACCAGAACCACACACCAACTCTGCAAAACCATACACTAATTCTTGGCCTTTGACTCAGTTTTCAATTTCATAAAACATTTTTTTTTTTCAAAACACAATTCTCTATGTAACACACACACACACACACACATACAAAAAAACTGTAAAATAATGTAAAAATGAAAATAAATAAATAAATCATTATGGTTTAAAAGTAAAAAGTAAAAGTTAAAAAAAAGTTAAATAATACTAATAATAATAATAATAATAAAAGAAACAGCATATGTGGTTTCAAGAACTTAAAAAATATGGTAGCAGCATTTTATGTTATTATTTATTTCACTTACAATACATTTACAGTAACAATGTGTATTTGTAATTGACATAATGTTACGCCATATAATTGATATAACAGCAAATTACTAAATTCACTTTTGTACCTTTATTTACTGACAATCACCATAAAAATCCATGTGGTAAAGCTTTTTCACAAGCCTATGTTTATTTTTTTATGATTTAATGCCATATCAGCAGCAATGGCTATATTAATGCCGAAATCAACAGTTTTATTATTACTCCACCAAACCTATAAATTAATATATAAAAGGTGCACAGTGTTATACCTATAAATACAAAACACTGTCATATGAACAAATATGATACTAAATTAATGCATAAAAAAAAAAAAAAAAAACATTAATTTAACAACATAAAATGCAACATAAACCTCAGTGTAGATAGTTGACAAGAAGAGAGAGAGAGAGAAAGAAAACTAAGAAACTATTATTTAAAAGAAAGACCATCAAAGGTGAAGTATCCAATTTAGATTTGTCACTGTAAATTATTGCTGACTTATTTTAACTCACAAAAACTTTACATTTAACAATATTTTACTGTAAAATTACATCAAATGTCCTGTCAGACAGTTTTTCAACATATAAGGAAACCTACGGTAAACCAATTAACTGTAGCATTTTACAGTATTTTACTGTTGGTACTCTAGGCTTTGTTTTCTCTATAAAAAACTGTAACTTCTAACTTCTTTTTTTTTTTTTTCTTGAAATATGAGCTGGACGAGTTCTTGACAGGTTCACCCGACACCCCATTGGTTTTCTTTGGCCTGCGTGAGTCTGGGGGGCGATTTATTTTCTCTGCGAATGAGCCAGGAGGCAGTTATGGCTGAACAGTAATATCGATATGCGGTCAGCACTGCCAACACAAGCAGACTGATAAATATGACAACATGTTAAAACGGACAAACTCCATTTAAATGAACACACACAGTCAATACTGAGATGAATAAAAAGCCAGACACACAAAATAACACCACACCTTCGTCAATAAGACCCTCAGGACGACGTGCTCAGCCGGCAATGCTGTTCTGGATCTGTGAAAGGTTTTAAAGCTACTAAAACATGCTGCAAATACTCTTATGAAATATTAATAAGCTTTTTGTGCATATTTGTATCTGTGATATTTTTATTAAATGCAGTAGATAGGCTATTTGAGAATGTGCTGTGATATTGACTCCATCAGGCGTGGCTCGTCTATATGAGCCCCACCAAAATATTCATCCAAAACATAGACCTCTATGTAAACTCAATCAAATAATAAATTGTAAATGTGTTCAGCATTCTGCAAAAAAATATTTTTCGGATTTTCTATACTATTTTAAGTCGTAAAGTAAGCAGTATATATTAAAATCCCACGCATGGCTTTAGCAGGCATGTATACATGATACTAAGTGGGGCAGACGGTGCCTGAGACCACCTGAGCTCAACAGCGCCCCACAATTTTGCAACGTAAATCTTACAGTATATAGTATTACAGTTGTTTCGTTATTCTGCTACACATGTACACACTGTTTCGATTAAGTTATGTAACGTTCAACACATGGAAAAGCGATCTCGGCTCGACCTTTGCTTTGGTGAAATATGTGCCTATAAGTTTGTTTGATTATTTGTTAGCGATTTACAAAAGCATTGTGTGAAAGCACTATTTCTTCCTTAAAATGTATTTAGAGACCAATATAAAGTGATATTTTGCACGCAGCACACACTCTCGAATAGCAACCTTGTTGAAAAAAAATGTTTGTAATGTTTGTAATGGTATTGTAGTGGAAACCTTTAGAGTTTCTGTGATGGTTTCTATTGTTTTTTTGTTTTGTTTTTTTTTCAGCTGGAAAGTCTAAGTAAGTAAGTAAGTAAGGCTAGACGTTGTAATTTCCTTTCTTGCTTACTTTGCTTAATTTTGTAACACTTAAATAATGGCATAAGTGCTGTAAAAATGCTGTAAAGAGAGAAACATTTTTGTGTGTGTGTTTGTTTCTCTGGCAATGACAGCATAACCTTAAAGGGGTCATATGATGCTATTTTAAAAATCATTATTTTGTGTTTTTGGTGTAACAGAATATGTTGACATGCTATAATGTCAAATACTATACATTATTGTAGGTCCTCTATGCCCCGCCTCTCTCAAACGCGTCGTTTTCAACAAAGCCCCTCCTTCTGACAAGCGCTGTCTGCTCTGATTGGCCAGCTGACCCAGTGCATTGTGATTGGCCAAACACCACAAGCACGCGTCGGAAATGTAACGCCCCTTACCATAATCGCAAGCTTCAGCTTTCAAAGTAAATATTAAGACGGTTAATAATGTCGTTAGTTTTACCATCAGTTCAATCCCAAGACGGGAACAGAGTTGAGCGACAGACACAGTGATGATGCTTGTATGTATTTGCAGTACACAAGGTGCGTTAAGACAGCTGACGTGCTGTGATTTCTGATGGGCTGTTCACTCTGCTGTGATGTGACCCTGTTCCCCTCACAGTCAATAGCAAATACTTAAACTAATAACAAAACATACTTACAGTCTCTGATTCAGAAGCGCCAGATTGTAAGAGCAAAGTCGGAATTTACCCTTTTTTTTATTTTTTTTAGAAATAGCCTTTGTTCACAGCCAGCCTTGTACTCTCCTAGGTTCACAAAATTGTCGTCCATAAAATGCCTTGCACAAATTCGAACATTTGGGTTGTGCTGTTCTGTTGTAAACAAATCTTAACAATGATTCCTAATTGCATCTACTTTCGGAAGGCCAAATAAAGTGCTTTTGCTTTCACATAGAAACACACAGTGCGGTTCAGTGCAGAATTGAAATCAACACTACTGCGGTTACTGAAACCGAAACTTCTTTTTTTGCATGAACATTTGGGCAGCATTACACAAATATTTCCACATCGTGATGTAGACATGTGGGGGCGTGTTTGAATGAGGCGTTTTAGCCCGGTGTGGATCAGGCTTCTCTTTTATATAGAATAAATCCTTTCCCCTGTGTCATTTGAATGCTAGGTCTATTCATTTTTATTCTAATTGTTACATATTAGCTCACAAGTTGCATCTAGACTAAAATAAATTAAACTAAACTAAACTAAAATTTGTTAAATAATTTTGGAATCTTTTAGTGTGAGAAGGTTCCATTTTTGCTGGAACACACACACACACACACACACATAATCTGTAAGCACTGTCAGATACACACACATTCATTACAATTACTGCCAAATTGAACTGTCAAGCCACTTTCTGTGAAATAAGTGCTTTTTAATAAAGCTGATTGTATGTCTATTACAGCCATGTACAAATGTCAGCCGTTTGGCCAATTAGTGTTGGACTCGGACAGTTCAGATGAGTTTTACAGTGTCAGTTCTTCACGACAGCGGCTCTGAAACACAGTGTAAAATTAGACAGCAAAATGTGTGTGTTTGTTTTGTAGAGTTGGAGTTTTGATTTAGTTCGTTTGTGATATGAGTGCCAATGGTCAATCAGTGGAGGATCCTGCAGTTTCTGTATGTTCTCAGCGTCAAGCTGTATCTGTTCTCCATTTGATCACAAAATAAAATCTATACAAATGTCCCGATATACAGTACATGCCAATACTTTATACAACTAACAAAGGGGGTTAGGCATTAACACAACAAAAAACTAAACAAATATGAAAAAAAAAAACACAAACAAATATGACCCAACAGCTTCATCCCAGTGTTTCGGTAAATGAATAAATAAATTAATTAATGAACAAACCACCATTTTACAGAGTGTACTGTATCTGTAGTAAGTTGGATAGTTATGGCAAGACAGTGGAGTTTGAGTTCCTTTCCCAAGCAGAATTCCTA
Source organism: Onychostoma macrolepis (assembly GCF_012432095.1). NCBI lineage: Eukaryota > Metazoa > Chordata > Actinopteri > Cypriniformes > Cyprinidae > Onychostoma > Onychostoma macrolepis. Next base: position 2,964,209 of record NC_081161.1, on the reverse strand, counting down.
CAGAACATGCGCACAAAGCAATTATTTACCATACCCCAGGTGAAAAACAAGTACACTTCCATAATGTACTTAAAGTGCTCTATTTTCGCGCACTAATTTTGTACTTAATATACTAAAAATGATCCTTTAGTACTTCTTAGGATAAACTTAAGATCATCTAAGTGTACTCAACTGTGCAATTTTGAGACACCATGAATATGAACTAAAATGCACTTTTAACATACTCTCTTTGTATTTAATAAATATATTTAGCCACCACTTGTGAATGAAAGATGGGTTAAAGTGTACTACAAGTGGTGACTAAATAATTTTTTTAAATACAAAGATAGTATGTTAAAAGCGCATTTTAGTTCATATTCATGGTGTCTCAAAATAGCACAGTTGGGTACACATAGAAGATCGAAGACCGAAAATAGAGCACTTTAAGTACAATATGGAAGTGCACTTGTTTTTCACCTGGGTCAGGCAAAAACATAAGAGGTGAGAACCAGAAAGGCATAAGTGACATTTCACCGACTTTACAGGAGGGCCAAAACAAGAATTTACCATAGGTTGATCTGACTTTGTGCACTGATTTCAATCGTTTAGAATAAAAGTTTGTACACTCATGGATGACAGTATACTTTTTTAGTTATTTTTCTCGAACCTTGACTAGTAGATAATTAATAGTAGTTCTTCAGGAGGTATGACAGAATACATTAGTTATTGATTAGCTAACTGTTACTTAACACAATCATAAAATTGTATTACATACTGATTAGTTAACACATCTTCCTTAGTAGTTAACAGTAGGGAGTTAAGTGTTAATGAATAATTACCTGTTAGTTCTTCAATAATTCCTTATTAGTTATGCAGCAAGTAAGAAACAGTATTCTAAAGTGTTACCGAATTTATTACTTATTAACGGATAATTCTGGTCCTTGATTCTGATTGGTTGAGCCAAGTTCGAAGCTGTTGTAAATTACACTATAAGCATACACCTTTGTTTACATTTGTGTGTTGCTCGGCAACCACTTTTGTTGGAACCACAACCATTTCTGAGGAACTACATTGTTTGGCGGAAGAATAATGTTTTTATCAATATCATTACACTTTATTTGCGCTGTTTATTTTGTGAAATCTTGCTACATATATGGCATAACCGTTTTATAAAAGCAAAAGCCCCGTGAAGCCGTGTTTTACAGTGAATTTATAACAGCTTCGCGCCGTGCCTAACAACGCCCCTTAGCTGTTATAAATTCACTGTAAATCACGGCTTCTTGGGGCTTATTGCTTTATTTTAGTTCAGTTCAGTTGTTCACCCAACATTTCAAACTGCCCATCGCAGGACGGTATTTTAGTAATCTCACTGTTGAAAAATACGTATAAAATCTGACAATGACTTGAATACACACTACTTCACATGAAGTCAAATTCTGAATTAAAATTCCTTTTGATATTTTTGCAGGGCATGAAGTCAAAAATGTGAGGGTGGTGTAACTGTCCTGAGATATTAATGAAGAACAGCCATTAAAAAGACATTAAAAAGACTCATGAACTTCTTGGGGAAAAATGTATGAAATAGATTCTCAGAAGTACGCAGTAGTATTATTTCTTGAAAATGAGCATTGATGTGTTTTTCTTCCTTTCTTTTGTTTTAATAGTTTTAATATATGAAAAAATGTTTAACCACGGGTTCAAGGTTTGGCTGGTTTGCATGGTCCATTTTGCTCCTGCCAGTATAATATTTTACCATCACTGATTGTCACGTGTCGGCCCGTCTGAGTTCCTGTCTGTCCTTACATGGTTTAGTTCCTGTTCTTGTTTGTTAATTATCGTTCATTGTCCCCACCTGATTTGGATTATGTTGTTTGCTCTTTTGTTCCCTTCCATTTCTAAGTCCTCAGTTTTCCCCTTGTCATGGTCTCGTCTTAACGTCAAACAAATGGAAAAGTGTGTTTAAGTTTATTTCGTTCTCCAAGTCTTTTATTTTATGTTTGCTAAAACCACAAACCCGTGACACTGATTTATTAATAGAGTTTTTGTTCATATTTTTATATCACAAGTAACACAAAAATAACACAAATTCCCAGTTGTGTGTGACTGCAGTGTTTTGTTTATATGAAATAATTTAGCCCTGGCAAAATTTTATATTTATTTTAATTTATTACTTATCATTTTAGTTCAGTTCAGTTATCCACCCAACATTTTCATATGCCCACCACATTTGTTCATATTTTGAGTTATATTGGATTATGTATTCTGTTTTCATTAACAAAATTTATTTTAATTTAGTTAAAATTTAGTCATTTTTGTTCTGTGTTTCTATTTTTATTTTTATTTTTTAATACTGTGTATCTCTATAGTTTTTAGGTTTAATTTATTTATTTACAAAAAGGATAAATATATTGTATACTTTTTTATGGACATCCAAAAGCTTACAGAATATTTTTAACATGCTAAATATTTTCTTCAAACAGGTGATTATTATAGTATATTAGATATAGTATAGTTTCACCGCTGACAAGATGTAATTGGCAGTTGCTTGGCTGGAGCATGCAGACCTGGACACCACCATCTTTGCCTATGCATTTTTTTTTAACCCCAATCACCTGACGTGACCACGTGGCTTCATGTCATATGATTAATCACTGCTGCGGGTAAATGATGTCATAACAGAGCTTAATTGGCTGACCCCTCACTAGCATCTACCATTAATTGTAATGCCAAAGATTTCAGATAGTCTTTTAAGTTTGCTGTTAAAGTCTGCTTTTCTAAGTCAGTGTGTGCCACACTAGTTGAGAAACAAACTAGTTAAATAAATCACAGTGGAAGCAAACTGATATTAGTTATAATAAAGGTTTAATTAGGGATGTAGAATATGGAGAAACAGTGTGATATGTAATAAACTTGCTGGAGAATGTGATGCAGTAAACCTAAGATTAATGTGCTAAATCAATTTCAATTATTTTCAAGAAGATTTAAAACCAGAAATAATGACATATCCGATATGCACATATCTTGTTCTTCCTGGGTTCAGAAAGCATCTGCTGAACAACAGATCTTATTCTGAAGTAACTCCACACCACTCCAGGTAAAATATGAGTACATAATCTATAATAACACTTCCTCTAGTGAAAAGTCTTCTGGTCTGGATCAGGAGAAAAATCTGTACAGATCAAGCACCGTTTACAAGACAAAAAGGTCCAAAGCAGCTCTAAACAAATATGTGGCTGGATTTTGATGTGAGAAACAACTGGAGATGGACTTTTCCACTGGAGAAAGTGTTATTATGGATTATGGACTCATATTTTAGCCAGAAGCGACTGTTTAAGGTTAAAATGTCTTTATGATGGATTTGTTTCTTAAAAACATACGACTTTTGTCTTCTCAAGACAATAACTGATGGACTGGAGTGGTGTGGATTACTTGTCGATTATTGTGATGTTTTTATCAGCTGTTTGGACTCTCATTCTGACGGCACCCATTCACTGCAGAGCATCCACTGGTGAACAAGTGATGCAATGCTACATTTCTCCAAATTATTCCTTTAAACTATTCCTTTAAACGGTAGAAGGTTCTGCAAGAAGAGTTTGGTTCCAAAACGCTATAAATCCATTTTGATTAATTTGAGTAAAAATGCGTGAGACAAAAAGAAAGCGGCAAGATGGAACCCACTATTTTCTATTTCAAACCTTCACATACCATCTTTAGGTTATAATAACATTAAAAATTCAAATCCAGATTTTGATTTTCAAATATTTATTATAAAAAGAGATTTTTTTCCCCCCCAAAATGCAATAAATCCATGACACTTTTTTTTATTTATTTTTTTTATTAATGCAATCCATTGAATCAATATAAAAGTTATTTTTCATATTGAAACTTAAAAGGATAAAATAAAATTTCATCATGAACAAGAACATGAACAACAATATCACATTAGACCACAGAAATTCCAAAATGACATTTCCCTTACATTCAACTTCCAGTGCATTCATCTTTGCCATGTTACATTCATTTAGTTGACTAGTGCTATACAATGTATTAACAAAAACATTAATGGCATTAATAAAAACACTTACACCTACAAGCTACGCGATATCGCGTTCATAATCGAATGCGATTCATCTGCGATAATGAACGCGATATTGCAGCTTCTCAGTGATCTACGGTAGAGACCTGCACTCGGGACCCGCGGGACCCAACGCACCCAACGCAACATGGTGCGGCGCGGGACAACTCTTGATGGGCGAGTGCGGGTGCGGGCGGGAGAATAAAATTATTCGCGGGACTCCCGCAAAATAGAAATTACCTAAACATAAAATGTCAAACATATAAATTGTTATTTATCTGTTGCACAAAAGCAAAAGGAACTAATATTAACATTAAAATGATTAACATGCGCAAGCTAGGCAGAGTTTCTATAACACGTGTTTAAAGGGTTGCACAGTGTAGCCAATCACAGACTCAGCTGTTGATTTCTGGAATGCAATGCCAGTCAGAGGTGACTCACCACAGTGCTGAAATTGCGTGCTCATGAATCGTCTCATTTTAATACAAGAAGTGTAGACATTGTGAAAGATTCATTGTGCATATGTTCATTGTGTCATAACAGAGCTTTATGAGATCGAGATGAACTGAGTGAGATGTCAGCTTTTAGTGATAATAAAGGAAGCTGCTCGCATTTTGCCATGCCTAACCATGCTGGTAGCAGCCCATGCTTTGCTTTTCTGTTAAAAATAACAGTGGTTTATGTTGAGGCTTAGCCTAAATAACAAATATTTTATCGGGAACGTGTATGCTGGGATGTTGTGGAGTTTAGTAGATGTTACAGAACCATTTCATGTAAATTTCTTCGATGTACAGGGAAAAAAAATCCATATAGATTACTTTTATGCGGGCGGGAGCGGGACAAAACATGAATGTCGCGGGCGGGAGCGGGACCAGATACGATATATTGCGGGAGGTCTCTAATCTACGGTTCTGTGTATTAAATATCGCTCCACCTGAAAGCACATGATGGAGATCACGGAACCGGTTTTACTGACGAGATGCGCATGACAATCACATGCGATTTATCGTGCAGACCTTTTTGTTTGTTTGTTGATCATAAAGTAGATGAGGAAAACTCGGATGCCGGGTGCATTCAAAGCGCCGCCGTTACTGTCTACAGTGCGTGGAATGGCGCGCTGTGATTGGTTGAGCGGATATATCGCGTTCTGCAGAGAAGGGAGACTGGCGTCGCGGTTTGGAAAAAAAATGGAGAAAACATGACAGAATAACACGACAGATATCGCATTTTGCGTAAAATTAAAAATTGACTTTTCAATACTGACCAGATGCAATACTAATTTTGGTGTTAACTAATTTTTTATATATATATTTTTTAAATGCCGTTTATCGCGTTTTGGACCAAACTCTTCAATTGAAGGTTTCGTATGGATGGATGGTGCATTGAACACCCGCTTTTGTCAAAACACAAGCTCTTTGTTTACACACAGACAGAACAGTGTGTGAGTTTGTCTTCATTTCATCACGGCAGCCTAATGGACGTTGCAGCAGATCGACATGAGATGCAGTGTGCAATAACTCAAGTTATTACACAGTGAATCTTCACACTGATGTTCTGAGTTGGTCTGTAGGTGTTCCAGATCAATAAGAGTCGTTTTCCTCCGTTCTGCATCTAACTTCATTTGCTGATCTCTGCGGAGCCGCATTTAATGTCTGTATTTAGCGCATGCGGTCGGCTGCGTTATATAACCTCACACAGGTCACTCCAGAGCCTGAGATGGAATTTTCTCTGTAATAAAACTCATTTAGGAGGCAGTCTGGAGTTTGTTTTATGTAACTCCATTGAAAAGGAAGTTAACCGTGGACTCGGCCGGCGTCCCGTTGTGTATCGATGGCCTTGTTTTTCGGCCGTTAAATTCGAGTCGTTGCTTCTCGGCAGGTGAGCAGCCGCGTCGCTCTAAATGGAAGGTGAGATCACCTCCATCTATTATTCATGAATTTCCTCTGCAGGTGTCACAGGTGAGACGTCCTCTCAGTTTCCAATCACCGGAGAACAAATGAAGCCGCCTACCAGCCTCATAATTAACTGAGTCATGAGCGTGACAACAGGTTAAAGACTCTCATAACTACTGAGCGCGGAATCCAGCGTGACTCGCTCACATCTGACTGTATGAGAGGAAATCTAGATGGGTTCTAAAATTACACTGACTGCAAAATATATTTGATTTAATCAGTATTTTTCTTCTTTTTGTTTTCCAATAAAGATTCTTGACATTGACAGAAAAAAAAAAAAAAAAGAAAGTCTGCTTGAAGCAAAAATCACATAATGTGTTGAATGTGAGAACCACGTCGAATTAGGTCACTGGCATATTGTTTTAAACAAGTATTTTATTAGATTAGCTCCTAAGAAAGAATGAAAAAAAAAAAAAAAACATTTGTAAGAATGGAGAATATTGTCACTGTATCAGGGTTATTAGAGTAAAAAAAAAATCAACAACAACAAAAAAAACTTTTGTTTAATAAATAAAATATACTTTTAAAAATAACAACATTCATTTTGATTGCCAAAGACATCTATATTTTATTTAGTTTCACTTGATGTACTAAAATATGACTAAACTAAAATACTAATACTAAAATTGAAATAAAAATGACAAAAACTATAAAATTGCTAAAACCTAAAATATAAAGATAAAAAAACACTGTAATTTAAATATTATTATGTCATGCCCCGGATGATGAAAAACTGCAATTAACTTATTGTACTCCAACGTCTTATGTGCATATAACATATGTAAGAGTTTTTGCTGTGTGAAACTTCAGATTTGTGTGATTTTTACACAGACCTTACTTTTTGTCCGAATAAATGTAGATATACTGAAAAATCATTACAATCTCTGAACATAGGCCTACAAATCAGTCTTGAAGAACCTTTTAAAAATATTGTATACATTTAGCAGATGCTTTTATCCGAAGCGAGTGACATAATTAAGGAATACGGCATAAGTGATTTATCTTCGGGAGGCATAACATGACAGTTTCAGGACTGTTTGGACAAAAACAGATTGAGAATTAATACTTTGTGTTAAAAAGATTCAGTTAAGCCTTGTTTTCCACAGTTCCATGTGTTTCGGCTGTAAAACACGGTATGGATGTGTGTTTGTGTTCGTCTTCAGCACAGAATGATGTAAGGCTGAAATCATAACCTTATTTTACTGCATAAGAACATGCTTGCTTTGTAAATCATGTATGTCTCGCCTGGTGTGACGACCATGACAGCTGGTGTTTTGCAGAATCAGGCTGAGTCAGTCAAGAATCTCCAGGCTGTTGGGCTCCTGTGAGTTCATGACTACCGATAATGCACTGCATGGCTGTCAGGTGAGGGTGCATTTGGGACGTGCCGTGGCTCTGGGAGTAAAGACTGTTCACAGATCTGAGGAGGAGAACAAAGGTCAAACCCAGGAGAACAGAACCTCATGAGCTCATGCATAGGTTTGATCTGCAATTACAGGACATTTTTGGTGGTGGTTTTTGCTCTAAAAGAGGGTAAACAAGTTATTAAAAAGCATTCAAATCACCTTTTCACCCTGTACACTTACACTATATATATATATCACTTACACTATATATATATATATATATATATATATATAGGGTAGACTGAGTACATTTGAGACATGTGTACAGCTGACACACCTTAAATAACTTGTGTACACAAGAACCCGTGATTTTTGCTCCACACGTGTATTAGTGCTCTCTTTGATCGTGGGAAATTTGAAATGTGTACGTCTTTCCACTCCGAATATATTGGCAAAAGTTTTTTTTCCAAGGTGAGATTTTCATTTCATCATGTCCCTTCCACAATGAATATCTTAGTATTCTTTCATGATTGTTAAATTTAACATATATCATTGCAAACGTTACTCTGTGCTCTAAAAATAGACATATTTTATGACATTGTACCATGCGAGGTCTTTTCATAATCTAGAGAAACATCCGCGCATGTCAGTGGGGTACGGTTGAGATATAGTATATCAGCTTTACCCGGATTGGTCTCCTATTGCTTCACATACTGTTTAGTTGTACAGTGTTATGATAATAGGATAAAAGTCACATTTACACATATGCTATGCAAATTCTGTTAAAAAATGACATGAATGTTAAAAGGATTACATAGCATTTTAAGAAATATACAAGGTGGTAAAGTGGGTACAGTTGAGACACCCTTAATAGTTTGCTATGTACTGTATACAGTAACAGTCCAATCATAGAAAATAAAATGCATACAGAGGCTGTGTATGTTTGTGTACTAGTATTACCTACATTATGGGGACCAAACGTCCCCACTAGTATATACCAGTAAATTCACCTTAGGGGAATATTGTTTTAGGTCCCCATGATGAAACAAGCTTATAAATCATACAGAATGATTGAAAATGTAAAAATGCAGAAAGATCCGAGTGATGCGTAGGTTTAGGGGTAGGGTTAAATAATATATGGATATGTATATTGTTATTTTTACTGTTATGTTTACATTTATACTGTTTGCCATATATTTTTTGCAGTGTTAAATATTTGTTGTTGTTTTGTTTAACTGAATCTGAATTAAATAAAGCAAATAAATGAATTTATTTTTAAACTGTAATTATTTAAAACTGTAATTTTGTAATTTATTACATTTGCTATAAATGGTTAGCCAGCTTTAGAGCATTAAGAATGGGTGTCTCAACTATATCATGCTACTGTTTCGGGGCCTAGGGTTGGCCACCCCACTCATAACTGTTGTTTCTGTCTGTTTTTTCTTGACAAAAGCGCATTTATTCAGTCGCAGAACGCATTTACGATCACATCAATCCGGAGACGTTTCAGACGCGCACTCTACTTCACTTCAGCGGCAGGCTGCGCGCTGTAGCCTGTATCAATTCTTATCAAAGCGCAAAATAAACTATGTGCATGCAATGTGGTCAGTTAAGGCATGACGTTACCAAAAAGGCGATTAAAGCTGCCTTAAAACTGTGCGTGCATGTAATATGTTATATATGAGTTACATTAAGAACATGTCTCTGAAATGGTTTTCAAAACTGTCCTGGAGCACTGTCTCCTTCATATAACACACTCGATTCAACTCGTCAGTTCATTAGTAGAGACTTTAAGACCTGAAATGGGTCAGAAAAGGTGATGAGAGTTGAGAGAAAATAAGATGTGTGTCAGATCAGACCAGCTGCTGTGATGTCTGTTCATGAAGAAAAAAAAGAGGAAATCAATAACTTTTATTTAGCTGTAAGTATTTATCTGTATTTAGTTAAGAATTTAGTGTTTGATAACCTTATTCAATTTCTGTATATTTCTGCTGAGGGGCACAGGTAGCCTACACTGTACAAAAATTTACTGTAAAATTTACAGTAACTTACTGGCAATTTTGGTTGCCAGTAAGACTGTAAAATGTACAAGAGTACTGTAAATCAATAAACACTGTAAAAAAATACAGCACTGCTGTATATGTGCTGTAAATTTATGGTGTTTTTTTTTACAGCAATTCCTGTAAAATTACAGTAGCAATGTTTACGAATGTGACTGAAATTACTAGAGCAACTGTTAACTTGTACTGCTATACATTTGTTGTGAAATCCAGTTCACTAAATTAATAGTTGAGATTTTTCACTGCTGTGATAATGTAAACCTACTTTTCCCTGTAATTTTCAGTAGTCTGTCAATTTAATGTGTAATGTGAAGAATAAACCTTTCAAAATAACAGGTTTTCATAAATGTAACAATTTATTGTACAATAATGTTAATTTAACATATGCACCATTTTCCAAAACATATTTGGAGAAACAAAAATGGAGATTGCAAATTAGACCAAAGGCTTTAGCCTTAGGGAAAAAAAACAAACCAAAAAAAATCCCCATTTCTACAGTGTGACTTACCTTCATTCATAAACTCAAAGTTTAAATAAATACAAAAGAAAGGGTCTGAACTGTGCCTACCTTTAAATTGCCAAATCCATGAAGGGGCAAGACACATTAACATTGTGTACATTAACTTGAAAATCAACGATGCACTTGACAATCAGTTCAGAGTCTCTCACTTCAGTTTCATTGGAACACTTTTTTTTTTTTTTTTTTAAATGGCAAGCCATTCAAAGTTCATTAACTTCCGTAGCAGTGTGCATACATGTGGGTTCATTCCTTTCATTTTCTTGTCTCTCTTTCCAGCAACTTTTGATCCAGTTTCCGGGTTAATGCCCACAATTCCTCTGTGAAAAAAACAAAAAAAAAAAAAAAAAACACACAACACACATCAATTATTTTTTTTAGAAAACAGCATATACTCAAAGAATAAAATAAATTTAAGTGTTATTTTAAAAATCACATTTTCCTTAACATTTCATTTATTGAAGAGTTTGGGCCAAAGAAAATATTTCCAATGGTTTTACGGACCAAGTTAATTGTATTTTGAAAATAAATTTTGATTTTGATGGCTGCAACATGCTCCACAAAGGTGAGAAATATATTTTTTAATAAAATTATAATTATTATTTATTTTATTTACATTATATTTACTTTTTATTTCTGTTATTTTCATAATTTTTTCCTAATAATTACACATACATATATCACAGTGGTGTGAAAAAGTCTTTGCTCCCTTCCTGATTTTTTGCTGGAGTCCCACACAGGACCATGTGGGTTTGGATTTTGTTTTCCTTCATTATAAAAAACTTCATTTAAAATCTGCATGTTGTGTTTACTTGTTATCTTTGATTACTATTTAAATTTGTTTGATGATCTGAAACATTAAAGTGTGACAAACATGCAAAAAAATAAAAAAATCAGGAAGGGGGCAAACACTTTCACACCACTCGTATATACAGGTGCTGGTCATATAATTAGAATATCATCAAAAAGTTGATTTATTTCACTAATTCCATTCAAAAAGTGAAACTTATATATTATATTCATTCATTACACACAGACTGATATATTTCAAATGTTTATTTCTTTTAATTTTGATGATTATAACTGACAACTAAGGAAAATCCCAAATTCAGTATCTCAGAAAATTAGAATATTGTGAAAAGGTTCAATATTGAAGACACCTGGTGCCACACTCTAATCAGCTAATTAACTCAAAACACCTGCAAAGGCCTTTAAGTGGTCTCTCAGTCTAGTTCTGTAGGCTACACAACCATGGGGAAGACTGCTGACTTGACAGTTGTCCAAAAGACGACCATTGACACGTTGCACAAGGAGGGCAAGACACAAAAGGTCATTGCAAAAGAGGCTGGCTGTTCACAGAGCTCTGTGTCCAAGCACATTAATAGAGAGGCGAAGGGAAGGAAAAGATGTGGTAGAAAAAAGTGTTACAAAGTTACAAGCAATAGGGATAACCGCACCCTGGAGAGGATTGTGAAACAAAACCCATTCAAAAATGTGGGGGAGATTCACAAAGAGTGGACTGCAGCTGGAGTCAGTGTCAGTCAGTCAACGCAGCCATATACCAGGAAGTTTTAGAGCACTTCATGCTTCCTGCTGCTGACCAACTTTATGGAGATGCAGATTTCATTTTCCAACAGGACTTGGCACCTGCACACAGTGCCAAAGCAACCAGTATCTGGTTTAAGGACCATGGCATCCCTGTTCTTAATTGGCCAGCAAACTCGCCTGACCTGAACCCCATAGAGAATCTATGGGGTATTGTGAAGAGGAAGATGAGAGACACCAGACCCAACAATGCAGAAGAGCTGAAGGCCACTATCAGAGCAACCCATGCCACGCCGCATTGCTGCAGTAATTCAGGCAAAAGGAGCCCCAACTAAGTATTGAGTGCTGTACATGCTCATACTTTTCATGTTCATACTTTTCAGTTGGCCAAGATTTCTAAAAATCCTTTCTTTGTATTGGTCTTAAGTAATATTCTAATTTTCTGAGATACTGAATTTGGGATTTTCCTTAGTTGTCAGTTATAATCATCAAAAGAAATAAACATTTGAAATATATCAGTCTGTGTGTAATGAATGAATATAATAATACAAGTTTCACTTTTTAAATGGAATTAGTGAAATAAATAAACTTTTTGATGATATTCTAATTATATGACCAGCACCTGTGTACCTGTATGTATATAAATATATGGTTCTGCATTGTTTGTAGTTTTAAATTCGTTTGCATATTTTGTAATAGATTTTTTAAATAAAGTATTTTTGCTGGACTTTGGTTGTATGTACTCAATTCAGTGTGCAGTTAGCAATTTTTTTGTTTGAAAACTTTTCAAAAAAAAAAAACATCTAATCCTGATAAGCTATCCAAACCTGTAAACCTAAAAAAGTAAAAGGAAATTTGAATGTCTACAATAAATATTCAGTAGGAGTTTAAGCTCTGACATACCTCTGAATAAATTCGAGGGTGCATGCAGCTTCATCCTGATAAGCAAGGTTTAAGTTGTAATAGGTCGCAAACAATGCTGCCAGGCCTTCAACAAATGCCTCCGAACATGGGCCAAGGACAACTTCCCTTTCGACTGACAACATCCACTTGCTTGGGGTTATGGATTCACCTGTAAAAGAAATACGGAAGGACATAGATTAATTAGTGTTGTAAAAGCATGGTTCATGGGTAGTTCATGTTAACTAATAAAGACACTGATACTATAATACTATAAACTAAAAGATAATGAAGACTATGGTTACCAATAAGGAGAGAGAGAGAGAGAGAGAGAGAGTGGTTCAGAGACAATAACAAATGGAAGGAATATAGGAGTGAGAATAGAACTGTGAAATAGAATACAGGAACAGATGTGGCAAAAATAGAAATAGAAAGCAAAGAACAGTGTGTATAATAGAGACAGAAAGTAAGGCACGCTACCTTGGATGATCAGTGCGGGTGAATCCGGTAATCCATCTCTTTCCATGTCAGCTGCAGTTGCTGCTACCTAAAAAATAAATTAAAATATTTTGCATTACCAGTTAAACTTTTAAGGCATTAAAAATCAAAACGATATTACTGACATCAGCTTCAATTAGAAGGTATTCTGTTCCCTCTTTGGGATAGGCCATAGCAGGCTCTATTGATTGGTTTACAGAGCACATTTTATGAGTCCATGATACATGTGATGCGAATGTAGATCTCACCTTAAATGTCCTGTTGCAACCAAATGGGCACCGTATCTCCAGACCTGACTGAATGTGGCTCTTCAAATGAGACAAAAACTGTGTTAGGGTCCCACATTGAACTTCACAAAAGTCTATATGGCATTTAAATGTTTTATCACACATCTGTGCCTGAAACTCTTTAGCAGACGTGCAATGTTCTTTGTGATGTCTGTATATGTGGGACTTCAATGAAGAACACTTTGTGAAAACATGTGGGCAGTCAGGCATCTAAATTGTGAATTAGGCACATTTCTATGCAATTTCACATGCTGCACAAAATGTAGGATTGTGCTGCTCTCATTATTACAGAATTGACAGGTAAACATGTTCAACTGCAATAATAAAAATAATTGCCAATAACGTTACATACACAGCAGTAAAGCATGTGCACAGCAATGTCCAATGTACTTTGTAATGAACAACTACTACTAATATGACTACATGCACCCTTACAAGTGATATTAACATAAAACAAAAACTTAAAAAAAGAAAATTACAGCATCTTCATCGAACAAACACGTGCTAATTAGTTAATAGCTTGGCAGTCGAGTGAATCACTAACGTTACTGAGTTGCATAAAACCTACATAATTTAATTTTATTATTGTAAGTGCAATGTTTTAAAGTTTACGTGACGTCTACCAACAATTCACACTAATTTTATACCAAACAGCTATCGAAAATGCAATATGGCAGACAGGTCACACTTTCAAGGTGAAAAAAAGTAGTTACCCAGCTAATCCTAACTTTGTACTAAAAAAGCAAATAGCATACAATTTAACAGATATGTATCCCTTTTGAAACGTCACAAATTAAAAATGAGTTACACAATGAAATGTCTTAATGACTGGTAAAATAATTATTGGATGTACCAGGATTTCACGTTTTAACTGAAGCATAAATTAGTAGATACACTCACCTCACCTCGCCTCACTCTCACTCTTTTAAGGTCCTCTTCTCTGGTAATCACAGTGTTGCCAATTTCTTTATCGTAGCGTGCAGGAGTTGAGCGCGAAATAGGAATAGGAAAAAAGACCGCCAGAAGTCGCGAGAAGTCCTAAGATGCCCGCTGCTGATAACGAAATAACATCACACGCACTGTGCTACGCCAATGTAGTTGTCTAATCATGTGTGTTTTTTAAAGCAAACAGTTTTAAACTAATAGATGTGTACATTATATAATCATATGTCCGAGTCAACATGGTGTAAATATTTTGTTAAAAAGGCTGTATTTATTACAGTTGACTGAGTTCCAAAACTGGATTTCAAAACTTTAAAAAAAAAAAAATAAATCAGATATGATATCCTGTAGCATTTACTGCATAATCATGTTCCCAGAATCTATAGGAAAATGCACAAACATTCTTCCTTTAAAAACATGCACAGTATATTATGGTAGATACTACTTTAAAATTTACAGCAATTATTTATATGTTCCCACAATTCATAGCAAAATACAGTAATGCTGTAAATTTCAAAATACAGTAGTCTATTGTAAATATTTACTGTAAAAATTACAGCAATTTTTTACAGTGTAGCTAAATATAACATTTATTATAATGGATTTATGTGAAGAATGTTTTAAGTTCGCTTACATTTGAAGTTATTTTTTTTTTAAGTTTAATAAAAGTTTTTATCATTGCAGTCGCCGGGTGTTTCTGTTCCGCAGTCCAAAACATGTCAAATAAAGTGTGCACATCCATAATAATACGTGCCTAATTTTCTACAAGTTGATATGATTCTTTGGGGTCTTAATGAAAAGTCTATAACATGCTTTGGTTAAAATTTCTTAATGGTAGTGTAAAAAAACACCCTTTTACCTTGCCAAAAACAGCTCTGATCACAGCAACCTGTTCTGTTGCATGTTGCTTTAAATGCTAATGAGCTCGGCTGACTCCGCCCCTCTCTTCCAAGCCATTCTTATAAGACTGTTTACTTTAGCCGCATTTAGCTGTGAAACTTGCTAACTAGCACATTATTAAGAAAGGCGATTTGCAAAGATTCTTAAAAAAACCCTTATACTCGCTTCTTCTGGAGGTGAAGTTGGATCACGAATGATTTGCGCTAACATAGATACATTTAGGCAGAACGAGGGCACATTCCCTTCAGAAACAAGTGTAATCTGCGTCTTCAGCGGCTCAGATGTCGGAAGTAAATGACGACTGCTATATTAATTATTACATCCAAAAACAGAACACCTCAATCGCTTAGAGCCATTCTTGTCTACATCTGCTCCAGCGTCGAAACAATGGCGGTCAGACTGTTACAGCTCACTCAGGGCGGGTCTAAGGTAAGACGGTCGTGTCAATCAACTATTGTGGGAGGGGCCTGGGTCTGTGTGACGTCACATAGCCAAGAAGCTGAGAATGGCCTGATTTGGAAAAGGGGATATTATTTTTAGGGATTAAATAAAAACCACTGGGTGGATTTTTATTATTATCTGGTGGATGTGTACTGCCAACACACATTTATGTTCAAACAACATGTAAAAGTGAATTTTGCATCCGATGACCCCTTTAATTAAAGCTATTCAACCAAGTCTCATGCCGTTCAAAACAGCTTGAGGAAGCAGACAGGATGCAGAATTGTAATTGTTAATTAATCTAAAATATATGAAAAGATTTCAGTTTATCTGAAGGGTTAAGACAGCACAAGAAGAATAGTGAACATTCAAAAATATATCTATTTTTAAAACCAATAAAAGCATACCATGCTAGAGCAAATTCATGCATTTCATAAATTGTCAATGTTGAAGTCAACATCTATTGTCTTAAAACTGTAAAAATAAATAAACAAACACACTTTGTGCAGCCAGAGAGACAGGCAGTCCAGACAATAGATGCTGGTTTGATCATCGTGTGTAAATGAAAAAATGTTCAGAAAACTACAACATCTCACAGCTGCCTCCTACTTGTTATTCACAGAGATTTGTCATCCAGAGAAAGTATGGAGAGAACAGGTTCATGAACACCCTCGGTAGTACCTCTGGGCAATGCACAGCTTCAGCCAGTGTTCGAATTGTGTCGAAGCTCTTGGGGGTCCCCCTAACCACAACCCCCACACCGCCCTCCAAAAAATAAATGTCTTGTCCTTGTTATCGTTGAGAAAACCTAATTTAAAAGCTTATTTTATGATGATCAGTGAATTATGTGTACCAAACAATCACTAAGCAAAAAATAATTAAATATCTAGCCTAGGGGTGTGCGATATAGACAAAATATGATATCTCGATATTTTCTGGGATTTTATCGATAACGATAATCAGACATTAATAATAATAATAATAAAAATAATTATTATTATTTGAATCAGATGATATTTTCCTGAGTGTGTCGCGCTGCAGGACTGCCGTGGACAGCTGACTCCTATAGTTTTTGATATTCTTCATATTCTGTGAGAGAAATTTATATTTTCCAACAAGTTTCAAGTGATTTTTACCTTTTATGGGCATTTCAAAGCATTTTTTTTTCTAGAAGTGTGCATTATTTTGCGTCAAATTCTTATATTTAATCAATAAAGTCAATTAGAATAACAAGACATTTGGGGCTGTTACCAAACAAATAAAAATCATTATCAACAAAATTCATCATTCACATTAGTGTGCAGAGGAAACACAGAAGCTGCATCTGAAGAGGCGTTTAGATGTATTTATTTACACACACACACTGTAGGACATGAATGCATTTAACCTGCAGTTTACAAATGCATAAATAATGTTTTGATATTTTAATCCTAAAACGTTGAATACTAATATTTGAAATTATTATTATTATTTTTAAAAATGAAAAGGTACTTTAAATGTGAAATTAAAACCTCCAGTAGGTGTCAGTAAGTCAATAAGTAGTGAGTCATAGCGATTGAACCGAATCATTTAAATGGTTGATTCATTCAGGAAAGAAACACCGTCATGTTGCTCAGAGACGGGAAACAGTGCTGTGGCTGTGTTTGGAACCAGTTTTGTCGGTGAAATAGAGCAAAAATAGGGAATATGGTGTCTAAAACGTAAGTCTATTAAAGGGGTGGTTTACTGCTTTTTTTGTTAGCTTGATTGTGTTTATGGGGTGCAATATAACATGTCTTCGTGTTTCGTTTGTTAAAAAACGCCTTATTTTTCATATATTTCACCTTTATTGTAAGCCGCTTTCTCCTCTGTCATTTGAACGACCGGTTGACTTCCTGATTCTATGAAACCACTCCCTCAAAAACGGGCAATGGGCTCAGATTGGTTAGTTGGGCCGGTGTGTTGTGATTGGCTAAACTGCGTACTGCACATTGTCCGAAAACTTCACGCCCATTACCTTCACGGGTGACAGCTGCACGTGCTCCAGTCAAATGTAAATAATGGTGTCAATATTGCCGTATCAGTTTGAGCCAGAATCAGACCCAGAAAGCGGTAATGAAGAGAGTCAAGCAGAACTTCCATAGCACGGCTCTTACAAACGTTTCTGAATGGAAGTTTGCTGTTGTGATTACATATCATTTTTTGAAGTTTGTACACGTTTGTCTTATACACACAAAATAGCATCGAACTAACTATAACCAAACAGCGTTGGCTTGTGTTTACGTTCTTGATCAAAACGAAAAATTACGTCATAAAGTATACATGGAAAATACATTTACAAAATTAGTACATAATTACAAATTCGGGTCCAAAATGTTTGTACGCGTTTGTCATAGATACACGAAATAGCATTTAACTAACTGGCTACTAAAGCCAGCGTTGGCATTGTTTACGTCCTTGATAAAACTAAAACATTACGTCTGAAATTATACATGCAAATACATTTAAAATTATGAAATCTTACTTACAGGTTGTGGCCCAACAACTGCTGCCTCTGGTTTTAAAGTTGGAACTGCTCCATGTTTTAGTAATAGTTTCTGTGTGAATCCGGCATTGAACTCGTGTAGATTCTGGAAGCTGTCTTCCGTAAAATGCACAGCACAGAGAGCTAAATTAGGATTGTAATTGTCAGGAACATAATCAAACATAAATTTTAACCATTGTTGACGAACTACAGCATCCGTAGGAAGCCCGAACACAGAAGACCTGACAGCTGGGTGAAAATAACACCGTTTCGACGGCATGGCTACAACTCTCCACTATAACTCTTCCTCTTCGACAAAGCCGCAGAACATGGCCTTTCCCCCTCTTTGGCATGTTCCGGAGGGAGGGGTTGATGCAAATTTATGGGTTTGTTACGTATGCAACCCGGGAAGTATCTCGTTGTAGTCCCATATGAGTCGTTTTTGTAGGCATTAAACTTCCTGATTTTTAAAAGACGATATCTCCGCTTATGTTGAACTTTCAGCGCAGCAACTTTGCAGATACTGTTCATGCACCAACAGCAACGTTACACACTATTTAAAATGAAAAAAGTGAAATCGCAGTAAACCACCCCTTTAATATTAACTTCTTGTTCATTGAACTGTTGTATAGGCTATAATCAGTATCACATTTGTGATTTTTGTGAAAAATATCGTGTGATATTGATTAACTATATGAAATGATATAGCCTAAATATATACATTTTCTGCCCCCATATCTTGAATTTTGGCAGCATTCTAAATGCATTTTATTAGACTGAATCATGCACAAAGCTTTGAAAGCCCTCCAGAATCCTTCAGAGCCAGTGAAGTCCTGCAATGATAGCGGCGTCTTCAAGAGCGAAACCTCGATACGCCCTCCTGTCCTCCTGAACCTCTGCACTTATTCAATCCACACATCCGTCTGAAAACCAGCAGATGAAGCCTCTGGATCACCAACATCTGCTGTGAACAGAGGCCAATATCCAGATGTTTTCCAGAAAACGTTGGCAGGACTGATTGAAACTAGCAGGTAAATGAGAGAGCAGCACCTATAAATGTCCCAAAACTTGAAAACATCCTCTGAATGTGTGCGTCCTTCAAACACTGAGGCCTGAAATACAATCCTGCACATTCAGCATATTCATGCAAACAATAATTATACAGAATAATTAGCAGTGTGCTTGCTAAGGCAAGCACTGCCATTACTGGTGCTCATATTTATTGATTTGAACTCTAACCCAAAGAAAATCTAATGTGAGAACATTGCTACTTCAGCAGTAATAAAACTGGGTGAATATCTATGTTTTTTTTTTGTTTTTGTTTTTTGTGATCTATGCATCCTTAATAATAATAATAATAATAAGCAGTTTGTATTATTATTATTACTACTATTATTATTAAGTTTTAGTAATACTAGCATTGGTATAATAATAATAATAATACTAGTCATTGTTATTACTACTATTATTATTAATAATAATATTTATTATTATTTTTAAGTTACAGCATGCCTAAAATAATAAATAATACAAAAGTAAATATACATATTGGAAAAATAAAAATATTTATATTACTTGAAATAAAATAATTGTCAAATAACATAAAATATAAACAGTTATTACTTAATTTTCCATATAATAAAATAAATGTTAACTGAAATAAATTAAAATATAAAAATAACATTTTTATTTCAGCTAGTTATAATGTTTCACATTTTAATTTAGTTAAGCTTCATGTACTAAAATAACTAAAACAAATAAAATAAGAAGAACTACAGTATATAGACATTTAAGAACAAAATGTAACAAAAGACAAAAATGGATAACAAAATTACTAAAATTAACATGAAAGCCGGAAATGTAAAAATAACATCTAACTGAAAATATTAAGACTATAAAACTATATCTCAGTTATACTAAAATAACACAGATTTAGTTTAATCTGATATATTAATATAAATAAAACTAATATTGAAATAAAAATATCAAAAATATAAAGACATTAAAAAACTAATGAAAAATTAAAAAAAAATAAATAAATAAATAAAACATCATAATTTCAAAGATAAAATAAAATGCTTGTACTCTCTTCAGAAAGAAAATCTAGTATTATAGAATCAATTCCAAACTTTTGTATTAGCATCTAAAGGCCAGAGCTGTTATATATTTGCAGAACGGCAGCAGACTCATTTATCCGGCAGAAATAGTTTTGCCCAGAGTTTCAGTAATGATGTGAGCGCCGGCGGACTCCGAGGACTGCAGCTCTGTTCAGCTTCACTGGCTTTGCTGGAGAAACACCTGACCTCTCCATAACCTCAGCTAATATCTGACTGTGTGTTTGTGCGTAACTCATTTGTAATCGATTTATGTTCTCCTGTTGCTTTTGCCTTCAGTTCTGAAAGCTTTCTCTCTCTCTCTTTAATCCCTCTGGGTTTTTCTCCTGCGTTTTTCGTTTAAGTCTCATCTCTCTGTCCTCAGTCCTGTATCTGCTGCTCTCTAATACTGTATGACTGCTCACTCGGCCTCTCTAACACACCGGACTCACGTAAACACACTTTACAGCTTATTCTGTGCTTCATACGGTCATACATGTGAAGGCCAGGTTTACCTGGAAAAGATAAAACAATACTGGATTGGTGTAAAAAAATAATAATAATAATTGCACAGTCTAGCCCTGTTTGTACAGTCATGGTTTCTCATGGGCAAATCTGTAAAAATACATCTGTACGTCTCCTCAGGGATAAAACTCATGTGTTCGATGAAGGTAAATTCACGGTGGTGTGAGTTTGATTCTACAAACCCAAAAATGTGCTTCTCATGTGGTCACATGTTCAGTCACACTGCTTAGACAATGAATAAATTACTATTTAATTAAATAACAGGAAAGTTGGCACACAGAATGATGGATACCATTTTAAAAATTTTGAAATGACCAGAAATAAGTTAATGCATCCTCTTACATATTTGACTCAACTACTTGGTTTATATTTTTAATGGATGAAATTGTATATGATAATTCAATTAAATTCAAGTTTATTTGCATAGTGCTTTTCACGATACAAATAGTTGCAAAGCAGCTTTACAGAAAATTAAAGTTTCTACATTATATTTAAGATTAGCTTATATAATACATATATAATGCATGTTTTAAAACTGTATTGAATCTATTACTGTCATAATAACGGCCCGTTTCAAATGTTCACATACATTTTCTTCTCTTTCTTCTTTTTGTTCTTAATAGCCTCCACTCGTGTGATGGGGTGATGATGAAATATTGTTCTTGTAAATACTTTGATAATTTCAGTAATACATATGTCCCTTTTAAAATGCATGTAAGATCCCACGCGTACAGCACATGGCAGTGGTCAAAGAGGATTTACAAAATGACTTTTGGATTTTTCCACTTTTGTAATCACAGAGATATGGATTCAGACAGCAATTAAATTACCACATGACCTTGGTGTTTGTAAAAAAACAAAAAACAAACAAACAAAAAAAAAAACAGTAGGCAACTCAGTCAGGAATTTTATTTATTTATGTTTGTATGTATGCATTTATTTATTTATTTCATGGATGGCAGGAGAAAAACACAGACATTCTGGATGGCAACAAAATGACTGACTAACCCCTGTAAATATTGAAAATAAGAAACAATTACTGTCTGAATAGGGCTTAAGATTGTAAAGAAGAAAAAAATCAAATAAAGAGATGTGTGAAATGTGCATAAAAAAAAGGTAAATAAATATTAAAACAATCAACACAGAAACATGAATATCTATTTTTTGTATTTATATAATAATAATAATAATAATAATACATAATAATTTAGTTTTATACTATTATTATAGAATAAAATATGTAAAATTAATTTTATTATACATGTTGTTTATTATTATTATTATTTTATTTTATTTATTTTATTTCACTTTAATATATCCTCAGATCCTCATATATTTGGATAAATCTCAACTATAGGGCTTCATTTGTTTGTAATGTGTTCTGTATAACTACTGTAAATAATCCCCATCACACACACACACACACACACACACACAAATGGCCAGCATTTATCAAGCTGTTGTGCGGTTCAGTTAAACTGCTGTATAAATATAGGGGTTTAATGAGAGGGCAGGAGTCAGGTGTGTTTATGACACTCTGCTGCTGCTGAAGAAGATATTAATACACTGAGAATCTGGGGAAGCCAGCTTTTAATCATACCTATCCATCTCACATCATTAGAATGTGTGTTAGCACACATATTCATCCAACTTTACATTAATGTCCATACACGATCCTACAGCAATCTGACTCCTAACACAGAATCGCATCGATTATCCCAGAACATTTTGGGAAGACTTAATTTAAGTAAATTTTATTTCATTTTATTTTACAAACTTTTAATTCACATTTATTCCTATGCAGAACAGATTGTTTCAAAGCAGGTTCACACTAATAAACATTCAACTAATAAATATTCAACTCAACTGAATAACGTGTTGATGAATCAGTGTTGAATCAGGGCTGAAATGAATCAGTGTTGATTCATTTCAGTTCATTAACACTGTCAATCTTGCAAAATTCATCAATTATGAAACAGATTTGATTCACCTGTAAATCAGCTCTACAGAAAACAATCGTCATAATTATTCAGGTCCATGTAGTTCAATATTGATTCAGTTTAGTTCAGTAACGGTGCCAATTCTGTCAATTTTGAAACTAATTTAATCCAGTTGAATGCCTGTGTATGTACAGAAGAGCTTAAAGGAGGAAAGCTATAGCTGACCTTAACATCTGATGTTGAATGTATTGCAGCGAATCAGACATTGCATCCTGAAATGGGATTCCTGCAGATAGGAATTCAAGCCCTGCATCAGACATGAGATGGGTTTTAGTGGCTCATCTTTCTTTGCAATTGCAAAATACAGAGAGTAGAGCCCATTGTGCTGTTGAGAGATAATGCCATGCTTTCTGGAGGAGAGCTGTTATTTCCTGAGCTGAAGCTCTCGACAGTAGTGGGTCAGACGCTCTGGAAAGACCAGAGATGAAACTCAAGGCACTAGAGCCTTAGAATCATGGACAACAACCACTGGTTTTGGTTTGGGTCATCCAGTTTACCAGCTGAGATGGTGTTTTCGGTTTTTTATGGGGAAACACATGTTCGGTGTTCGTCTGCTGCAAAGGAATGGATCTGTAGAATTCTTGTTAAAGCTGTATATTATTTCTAAACGGACCACAGAAAACTTGTAAAATTGGCATTTGTTACTGTGATTGCTTTGACTCCTGTGATCGACTGGCTTTCATTTCCATACTCATGCAGATATAAGATCCAGATAGATATCAAATCTGACTGAAAACCAAACATTAATCCATATCCAAAGAAATATATGCTGCGATTCCTGGATGCTTGCTTTAAACGACGGTAGGCGGTGTCCAACATAACCAGTATAATACAGCAATACAAATTCAATTAAACTATAAAATGAATAAGACTAATCCATTTGCATATTGCATTGCAATCTTCTTAGTTACCCTTCTCAATCAATCAATAATGAAAATGAAATTCCTTATACTAAACGTAAATTTGGCCAGTGTTGTAGTACTCAAGTCCAAGGCCATATTTTCCAGACCAGCTCATTCAAGTCCAAATGCTCCTGAAAACATGGTCTTGTCAGGTTCGAGTACTACAACACTGAAATTTAGTTATATAATTTAGCCCATTCTACTCTGAAACTTAGGTAGTGAAACTGTTTTTGCCTTTTGATTAAAAAAATAATAATAATAAAAAATGTTTAACTGAACTTCATTCAGAGTTGACTATAATTATAAGCAACATTTTGTCATAATTTAGTTCATCCTATTTAGAATTAAATTTTGTTAGTTAAACAGTTTTTGCATTTTGAGAAATAAATACTAACTACATTTTATTCAGAATATAATGCACTAAATTATAATTATGAAAAAAATATTGTCAAAATGTAAGGAATATTTTTGTCAAAAGACAAAAACTGCTGAACTAAAATAAATAAACAAACAATAACACAGACAGTACTTCCTGTGAATTTAAGTGAGCTGAGGTCATATTCTGATTTTAAATTATTATTTGGCCACATCTGAAATAAGTCATGAAGTAAATACACTAGAAAACCCCGCTCATTCATTCAGGACATGCATTTATTGCATGGAGAGAAGCAAAATGTAATGGAAGTGCATACACTTCACATGCACATTGAAAGATAATGTTTGCCCTATGAAACTTAAAGCTGTTAAACTGAATGTACAAAGCAAACAGTTTGCTTAAATATCAGCAACACATGATAAATAGTCTACAGATGTTAAATGACATTCTTCATTTTTACATTTTAAAATCTCAATATTATTCAGTGATGTCAATTCAGTTTGCATGATTTTGATACCATCGTACGAACTTGTGTTTAAGCAGCACTTAGTCAGCAGTATGTAAAACCACCTCATTATCAGAGAGCCAATGTGTTCCTCCACATCCGAACCTGACAGTATGACGCGGAAACGGCCGACACTAATAACAAAGAAGTACAGAAAGAACGCTTCTCTACCTGTCTGAGGGTAATGAATGAGCACTGAGGTATGTGTGTGTGTGTGTGTGTGTGTGTGAGCATTAAAAAAAATGAATTGTGCAGCAATCACCTTGTTGCAGCTTCAGCTCACTGACCGTCCTGACAGATTTCTCAGCACACACACACACACACACACACACACTGAGTTCAGTCTCAGGATTATATTTGGAAAGCCATAAATCAAACGGGAGACATACCCTGTCCCTTCGATATTCAATTCGGTTTTCGGTTATTGTTATGCCTGTGTATCTCATCCGTGTATAAGCATTCATAAAGACTGCTGATTCGATGACACGGAGCGTGTTGCTGTCAAACAATACACTCCCATCATTCTTCATTAGGCCGGGTGTCGTGGTGTGGGTTCAGGCGCTGTGCTGAACTGAACCCTATTAGAGGCACATCTGAGAGAGCGTTCAATCAACCTCACGTCCGCTAGATTACAGTGCACTGTATGAGGGCATGTCTGTCTTTCACAGGCCAATAATGGTCTTTTTATGGCTCTAAATGGTGTAGAGTTAAAAAGTGGGGTGTAAAAAAAGGTGTTGGAGTGATTTTATACAGTGTGGGCATGAATCAGGGTCAAAAAGTGCTGCTTTGGGTCAGTTATTGTTCAGGAAATCCATGGCTACTACATACTTTTTAAAAGAGTACTTAATATGGAAATAATATACTTTAAAAGAATATGCTTGAGTGTGGATATTTTCAGACACTTAATTGCATGCTAATTGCAATTAAATGAAAATGTTTTATGTTTTTATATTTATATTTAATGCAGTTAGCTGAACTTAAAAGTGCATTTATACCCACTTAAGTATTGGACTTAAGTACATTTTTAAATTTCATAACTTATATTGTCTTTGAAATACAGTTAGCTTACTTAAATATATAGGCAACACTTTACAATAAGGCTGTATTAGTTAACGTTAGTTAATTATTAGTTAATTTTTAGTCCATTTTATCTAATGCATTAACCACAACGTTAACTAGTTAATCTGTTAATGTAAAGAGATGCATTAGTAAATGTATAAATTAACATTAACAAAACATTAAGTAACCCTGAACAGTGGAGTTGTTCATTGTTAGTTCATGTTAACTAATGCATTAACTAACATTAACTAATACAACCTTATTGTAAATATATATGTATTAAATGTTTGCAATAATGCTGCAATTTAGTAAATTTAAAATATATTAACTTTAAGTTTAATATCGGAAAATGACTTTGAAATTATAATCAAGCACTTCACATGTGTTTTATCAGGATAAGTGTACTTACTTAAAATATGATAAAGGAAACAGAAAATTGAAATAATGATTTCAAGTACAAATAAATGTACTTTAAATTAAAATGTTTAATTTGACAACATTACAAAGGACACTTTTTAAAAGTGTACTTAAGTGTGTTCAGAAACAGTCATGAAAGTGCATTTTATTTTCTTAATGTATTATATTCAAGCACAAATTAAAAAATAAGATTTGAAGTACACTACAAGTTGTAGATAATTAAAACTAAAATTTAAACTAAAAACAAAAATTTCAATACTTGAAATAAGTGTTAAATGAATTAAAGTATTTATAACATTTTCATTTAATCTAACTTACTAAATAACTAAATTTAAATAACTAAAACTAAAATATGAAAATTAATAAAAACAATATATACATTTTAGAACAACACAGACAGACAGACAGACAGACAGACAGACACACACACACACACACACACACACATATGTCAGTCCTGTCTTCCTGTGTCTTTCTCCTCCTATCGTGCCCATATTTGGTTTGTTCCTGTTCCTGTCCTCGTTTAGGTTATTAGTTAATTTGCTCCAGGTGTGTCTTGTTTTCCCTTGATTTCCTTGTCCTTATAAGCCCCAGTCCATTCAGTTTGTTTTTGTCGGGTCTACTTGTTGGATGTCGTGTGTTTCCTGTGTTCCTATAATGGATTTTCCCCTGTGACTCCAGAATTAAAGACTGTTCAATGTTCCTCCACCTCTCTCTCTCTCTCTCTCTCTCTCTCTCTCTCTCTCTCTCAGCGAATTGTGACAATATAGTAACACAAGAAAATTAATGAAACTTTAACTAAAGTTAACATAAAAGCCGGATATCTATTTCAGAATATGAATAGATCTGTATGTGAAGCATGTGTGTTATGTTGCTGTTACTGTAAATGGTGAAATTTCATCTCCCCGCTCGCATTGATCAGAAACTCACAGTCGATATTATAACATGCGACGTGCTCCCACCGCTGTTATATTTGTCTCATATGATTAATCTCTGGGCATAAACTCACTCTGGCGCTGTGCGCCTGGAGATTCGGTCGGGGTTGGTCAAATCTCTCCGAGGCATTGATGGTGTTTTGTAGCATAAATGAATGGTGTGTGTGGGCCTGTAGTCATATTACTGCAGCAATGGCAAGTAATGAACTGGCCGCTGTGAGAATAATATCAGCATTTCTCCTGTTTTCGCTCTCCTTCCTCCATATCATGTTATTTTTACTCCACATTGATATTTTGGATACTTATCCCCGAGGAAAGACACAAACAGACAGACAAAGAGATGATTTCAATGAATGCAAGATGGACACGAACAAGCTGCATGTAGTCACCCAGAATAGCAATGCGGTCAGAGCGTGTGTGTGTGTGTGTGTGTGTGGCCTTTAGTCTGGTGTCATACTGATGTAAGCAAACCATTCTGTCATTGGAAGATCAGAGAAACCTCTTTGATGGACAGCAATGGGACTGAAAGGGGCTGGACCTACAACAAAGAAAGACACAAGAGCTTCATAAATGATGTATTCTCTGTCCAAATACATCTCCTCCATCTCCTTTCACATGTTCTCAGAATGATGATATGAATTGTGTTTAAAATCAGTCTCTTTAAATCTCAAGTGCCATTTTTTTCTTTTACTCCATCTCATGTCAGTCCAAACCTGTACAAAATGTCATTTGTTCATGCATTCAGTTCAAAACTCAATTTATCATCGGGTGAATTTCACAAATTACGATTACAGGGCAGATTATGGATTGATAAAGACGTATTTTTGTGCATTTTCTTGCACAATACTATGTTATGAGCTGTACCATAGTGCATGATTTGAAAATGCATTTTTGATGTTTGCAACACATAACTAGCTCGATATGTTTGGCTTTTCTGATGTAGTAAACTTGCTCGGTACCGCACCCGGTAAACGTGTTTTTATCTCACCTTCACTTTTCCTAACACTATCGGTTCAGTTTAGGGTAGAATTTTGTGTAGGTGGTGCATTATTCTTTTAAAATTCATGAAATACACTACAGTCTCCAGGCTTACAGCATCCTAGATAGTAATATTTTAAATGATTCAGAAAAGCTGAATCACTGTTTGGCCAAATTAAATTTCGGTATAGAGATAACGGTTAAGATCCTGACTTTTTGGTTAGTACTACAGTTACTCACTATGCCGTGAGACTTGGAAATGGTGACGAATGAACAAGCAGATAAAGTACCAACTTCTAAAAGTTTATTTAGTTCAGCTTTGAGGTGTACACTACTATATTCAAGACCTGAAACCAGGGCTGCAGGATCAATCGTATTTTAATCATAATCACGATTTATGCTTCTCTCAATTAAGTAAGCATAATTATCTGTGACATTTGCGTTATCTCTCATTGGTAAAAAAAAAAAAAAAAAGGTCCTGGAGCTTTCATGCAAGCGATTGCCAGATCTCAAGAGTAAAAATCCCCCTATCAGAGCTTTTTCTGTTCAATGGATACACAGCCAAATGTTTTAAAATCTTGGTGACTGCTAATAATCCGAATCTCACTTTTTTTTCTTGTAATACTGAGAATCTATCTCTGCATTTTAATGTTTTTCCCCAGAATTTTGAGTTTACATCTTGCAATTGTTTTATTTATTTTTTTGTCATGTAATAAAATAAAATAAAATAAATTAAAATAAACAAAATAATTGTGACTTTGTTGCACAGGACTTTTTTTCATCGCAATTGTGAGTTTATATCTCACAATTCTGACTATCCTTTTCATAATTAGGAGATATTAACTAGAAATCCTGACTTTTTCCCCTCTGAATTGCATGTTTATATCTCACAATTCTAAATTTATATCTCATGGTTTTGAGAAAAAAAAAAGAAATTGTGAAGTACAAATTAATTTTTTTAAGGAAAAAGTCAATTGTGAGATAAATGTGTTTATTTATATGATGCATATTATCAAGAAACTACACGAGTTAAAGCAAACCATATGCGTTGACAGTTTCTTAACTGACGAAATCAAAATAAGGAATTTTTGAAAACTGTGATTTATAATAATTTGTGAGCAAAATAATCATGATTTTCAGTTTAACCATTATCATTGGAGGCCTACCTGGAAATGAAAATTCTGACAAAAAAATCTAAATGCCACATAACTCTTGATTTTATGGACTCTTCGAGTATCTTGACTACCAACACAAAGGCTATCTATTTTCCTCTTCGCCCGTCAGCAAGGTTAGTCTGGTTTCTCCGCGTCCTTGCCGTTGGAGCTCTTTGCCTTTTCAATCATAACAGCGCTCGCACATGTGCCATTAGCTTCATAATAAATTATAATAATATGATAACATGTAAAGGCTTGTAATATACTGAGTAAGATACATGTGTAATTATGGATTATCTTCTGGATCTTAATGAAGATATGTTGGACATCAGTTGTAATTAGATGTGACAAACTCAAGTCATTTTAATTAAATACTCAGATAGCGCTCTCTCCGTATCTCTCTTGCAGACATGATCCATGGACAAAGATTAAACTCAGTCTGACACTAAATTGGATTTGAAATAGAGAGCTGCCATTTATCATTTAGTTCTGAATTTAGTTTAGGCAATATTGAGAACAGCATGCGATCACGCTACAAAACAGCGTGAATGTCACTATAATGGGCTTGACTTGACCTTCCAGTGTGACAAAAGAACCAAAAGTAATATCAGCTCTTATTATCTTGCCATTTGTAAATCATACTTTAAAATTAAAATGTATCCTGTCAGTACATTCAATTTATTTATTTGATTTTTTTTTTTTACACTATGGGTGCATGCTCACAACCTTGTAAAACAAATGCATGTTAATATATATATATATATATATATATATATATATATATATATATATATATATATATATATATATATATATATGCATTTGTTTATTTATATATATATATATATATATATATATATATAAATAAATAAATAAATAAATATATATATATATATATATATATATATATATATATATATATAATTGTTTTTTTGTTGTTGTTGTTTTTTTACTTTAAAGGAATGCACTTAAATGCAGACTTAATGTTTTTGAGTACTTAAAGTTAACTGCAATTTAATGAAAATGAATTATAGTTTAAATTTATATTAAACACAATTAGCTTAACTTTAGAGTGTTTTTGACCCACTTAAGTAGGACTTAAGTAGCATATTTATACTGTATGTAATTTCATAATTACTTCTTTTGTCTTTAAAATATGGTTAATGTACTGCCAAATGTACTGACAAGCATTTATGATAAACTAAAATGTACTTTAATGTAATTTCTGCTGAAATTTGCATATCCTGTATTTAAGTATATTTGTAATTACACTTTTATAATGAAGTTGTAATTCAGCACATTTAAAATCTATTAACTTTAAATTTAATATCGAATAACACATACATTTAAAATCATAATCAAGTACTTTACATGTGCTTTAGTATGTTAGTCAACACATCAAAATAAGTGCACTTCTTTAAAACATGACAAAATAATTTGAATTTGACATTATTACCAAGGTCACTTTTTAAAAGTGCACTTAAGTGTACTCATTAAATTGTCTCTCTTAAGTCACATAAGTGGCCTTTATGTCATTAATATTATATTAATTGCAAGCATCTGAGGTACATAATAAGTGCACTTCCTTTTCACAAGGCCATATTCTGGTGTGAAACACACAAACACAGACACTGAGTGATAAAACACTGAAGCATCCCAGTGCTGATGAACTGATAATGTGCAGGAAGCTGTTCGCTTGTCTTCCAATCTGAATATAATGATAGTCTGGTAAACAGCTTCCAGAAACTCTCACATCTGATGTCTGCATTAGATGTGAGTGGCAAATATGGCAAAATACATTGTTCTAAACAGTAATAAATGAAGCTGTCTGCATAAATTGTTGGCCAAAATGCCTTGAGTTGAGCATGATAATTTTATTTTCTGCAAGTTCTGATCAATATATGACAATCTTGATGTGTCTGGCCTCTGTACACTATAAAAAGTGTATTTGCTACTTAAAAAAATGTACTGTATATTTCTACCTGACTGTGCCCTTAAATTTAGTTTCTTGGTGTAACGTAAATACAAGAACAAATGTTGCATTCAATTGAATGATTTGCAAACATTCATCCTGCTTGAGTTCAGTTTGGCCAGAAAACTTGTACACACAAATTCACTCAAGAATGAGCTCTAATATTAGTGCTGCGTGAAATATTGATTTGAGTTCAAATTATTTATGTGAGAAGAAAATCAAAAACTCAGTCCTAATGTGTATTTTGTCATAATAACCTGTACATATTATCATCTGCAAGCATCTGCAGCCGAAAACAGGCCAAGAAATCCAGCTTTAGGCGCCATTGCATTCGAGAAGCCTGACCCAATGCAACTTAAATTAAATCAAGGACTCTGAGATACTAAAACGAGAGGTTTCATTCAGATAACATTCATGCAATCATGGAAATAACCAGCTCAGCATGTGTGTGTGTGCAATGAGTAGTGTGCAGTGCACTATACTTGTATTCCAGATTCTATTAATCAAATCTTATCTGTCTGGCATGTTCCCTCGAGACACACACACACACACACACACACACACAGCCTGGCCGTAACGAGACTGCATTATCTTGTTCTGCAATGGATTGCCGTGGTGAATGTTCTGTCAGCGCTCATGTTCATACTGACACCTTGAAGAGCTCCTCACACACACTGATTAAACATCTCAGTCTGACAAAATTAGCTGCCACTCTATTATTCCATCATTTTTTCTCCATCTCTCTTCCTTGTTTTCTTCTCTTTTTTTTCACTTGTTCTATCATTAGGTATTTCTGTCTTTTGTTCATTGATTTGTTCTTTCTTTCTGGTGGACCTGCTGGATGCCGTTCCAGGTTCACGACCCTGCAGGTAAATCACAGTGTGATGACTCTGAATGTGCCAGTGCTCTGCGTGAGCGTTTTAGCGTCTCCTCGCACCTGAGCGACGCTTCAATGTCACACCTGCTGTTACTGAGAATTAATTAAATATTTAAGAAATCTTCCACTCCCTATGTCAAGAAGTCGAGTGACTCAAAGTTAATTGTTATCTTCATGCTTGATGTTTGTTTTGTTTCACTCGCTGTGAAATCACGTTCATGGTTTGACATTCATGCGACGTGCAAAATAGGCCCATAGCTACACATTAGCCCTAGAAACTGGTAAAATGATAATTTGATGTTATAAAAATGTTAATTTGATCTTTGCTGATCTTTCAGCATAAACATCACCATAGTTTAGTGGGCGAATATCACAAAGAAATAAACGGGTCATTCTTCACCCCACAATCAATAGTAGAAATCAATCCAAGCTCATTGGGAAAACGTGACGTGGCGTCATTTCTGCAAAATATTACAATGCTTTTTGCATGTCCAGGTGGTGGCGCTAAAAGCTTTTAGTTTTATTAAAAACATATGGACATGAATTTGGTATTTTTTGTAGGTTGTCATCCATATTGTGACAGTTTTGGAAATGAAATGTCCAGGTTGTGGAAAAAAAGAGTAATGCTAGTTAATGCACATTTGAAAATTTAATTACATTTATAAATGTATAAAATGATACATTTAAATAACTACATACTGTATATTGATATTTACTGTAGTTCAAGTATAATTTAAAAATTCAAAAGATTTTCAGCTTTTTATGAACTTTTTATGTAAGTTAAAGTTTATGTAAGTTTATGTAGTAATAACGTGATAACTTTAAAAACATTTAAATATTTGAACTTTCTCATGCTGATAAAAAAATATGGTTTTAGTTGAAAATTATTAAAGTTTTAGAAGCTTAAGTTTAATTAGGTCAAAACTGACCCGAATGTAAAAGTTATATGCCGATTTTGATTGCACTGAATACAGCCAATTTTCTCTTTAAAAACAGTAATTCACTACATTACAAGTTGCCAAAAAGCTACTTTCTACATCGAATCTATTACATCACAAAATGATTAACATCAGCATTTGACTGAATATTATATTATTTTGCACAAATATTGTGTAACATTATTTGTATATCTCTAGAAACAAAAACTTAAATGACTCAGGAATTAGTGAACTGTTTCTTGGATCAGTATTATTTTAGTATCATTGATATGGTTTTTATGTTGCTTTTTGCAAGTTTTGCAACACTTTCAAAGTGAAATATACAGTAAGCGGCGCTTAAAGTGCATCCAATTTTATCCAAAACAGACAAATGTGAATCAGGTAATGTTTTATGTTGGGTGTTGCACGGATCTCAGCAGTTTGGAAATTAAATGTCCAGTGAGCCGTGCAAAAAGTTAATGCTGTATCGTGTTTAAAAATAAAATAGCAACTATACTAAATGTAACCGACAGTGTTAACAAAAGCAAACGTGAGATAAAATCACATTTCCAACCGTACCATTTTAGCTTGAATCTACAAGTCTTTGAGCTGTTACAGTATATTAGTGCTTGGCATCTCAAATGGAGTGCTGTACCGGGTGCGCTACTGAGCAAGTTTATTATGTCAGAAAAGCCATATATTTGATGATTTTTACGTGATAAAAACTTAAAAATGCTTAGTTTACAAATCATGCACATATGGTGAAAGTGTTTTGAGGTCATATAACATAATATTATGCAAGGAAATGTGAGAAAACATGTCTTATATAATAATCTGCTCCTGTAATCATAATTTGTGTAAAAAGAATAAAATATGTTGGTGTTTTACTGCCTTCAGGAGTTTAGCAAAAATGCAAGTAGAGGCATGTTTTTCCAACAACCCTATGATTGTGTAATAGGCAGTCCACTGAACGGCAAGTTTAAGAACCCATGTGCAGTTTATTTACAAGCGTGATCCAAAATGCAGACATAATCCAAGACTTGACTTGACTTGAATAGAGTTGACTTGGCATGAACAAACTAGACTCACCGACAGCAGGTTACAACATCAATACACGACTGGGAACAATGGCAACAAGATGGCTACTTATAGCAAACAATGCAGGTCATGTGACAAGAACCAACCAATGAGAGACAGGACACATGACAAAGACTACCAATGAACAAGAGAACCAATGGCATGTATACATGAGGGCAAGGGAAGCATGACATTATAACTCCAAAATAAAAGACACGAAAACATGAAACAAAACCCAAAACCCCACATTACAGAATGGTAGAAAATATATGAAACATTCCATGAAAAAACATTAATTTTTGAAACATTAATTTGGTTTGCATTCTGACGTAGGCTCTATTTTGATTCTAAGGTGAGATACCAGAGCATTATCATGCATTTATCATGTATATTTATAGTTTGTAAGCACAGTCAGATATGTAAACATCTTAACCTGTATGTGGTCCAAAATCCAGGCTTAAAATCCCGTTCTCGTTTGCGACCACGGCCACCTCTCATTTTGCTATTGAGATCGTATTCATGTTTATGCATGAGTTTAGATGCTCATTCAGAGGGGGTTACGAATATGTGAATCTGTCTGTAAGCCGAGTCGTGTGTGTGTGTGTGGGATGAGCTCCGAACGCGAGAGGACACCGCAGAAGAACAACAGCGTGGCTAAAATGACTTTGACATTGGCCCAGTGCTCAACCAATGGAGGGTGACAGATCCAATACCAGCAGGGTGCGTGTGTGTGTGTGTGTGTGTGTGTTTGGTAAAGTGGCAGGACTAAATGTTTTGTCAGGCCTCTGGCTCTGCAGTCACTGATCAGTATGAGCGGTTCATTTAGGAGTAGCGAACGTCCCATCACAACTGTCAAATAAGCCTTCCCGTTCCTCCCTCAAGAAGCACAGGGTATGAGATCTCTGTTCTTTTGGTAAACATTGGATTTTGAGTGATCGATAATACTTTCAAGGATGTTGAATGTTATACTTGCAGTGTGGGAGAAACTACTTGAAAAGTTACTTCCCAGCTATTAAAATATGTTCTAAGAACAGTATGCTAATGTTCTAAGTAATGAAAATGTTATTTCTAAATGTTGATCATTGTTTTAATAATCTTTTGTTATACTTCAGAGAAATACACTTATTTTGATGTGTTGACTAACACTAAAGCGCATGTAAAGTATTTGATTATCATTAGAACCGTAGTGTGTTATCTGATATTACATTTAATGCAGCAGTTCATCCAAAAATGAACATTTCCTGATTATTTACTTCATCGCTATAGAAGACCCTTATTTATAGGCTGGGGTCGTGTGGATTACTTTGAAGCCATATGAATTTTAGACCATTGAAAATGGTCTACGGTGAGCACCATTCACTTGCATATTCACTTGAATATTTTCCAAAACCTTAATTTGTCTTCAGCTGAAGAAATAAAGACCTATACATCTCGGATTGCCTGGGGGTCAATAAATAATCTGGATATTTAAATTTTTGGGTGAAGTATTGCTTTAATGTATTTTAAATGCACTAAATTACAACATCATTGCAAATGTGTAATTACAGATATGTTTACTCAAAAGTTTAGCTAATAGCATTTAATATAAACTAATTTAAGCTATAATACATTTTCATTTAACTGCAATTAGCATGCAATTAAATGCCTTAAAACATTACATTCAGTTCTTAATGAAGCATATTTTTTTCAAAGTGTATTATTTCTGTAATAAGTGCTCTTTGACAAGTCCACTAAAGTGTACTTCTTTTTTTTTCCTCAAAAAAGGACTGCTTATTTGGAACTGAAACAGTTTTAATACACATCTCACATATTTACAAAAGCTGGAATTTAATATGAATGCATCCCAACCACTATTAGTAATTTATATTGTGCACCCCAAATCACAGAACCAACAGTACACCCTTAGAAAAAGGTCCAAAAGCTGTCCTTGGGATGATACCCTTAAAAAATATATACTTTGGTACATTATTTACCCCAAATGGTGCATATTACTATCTAAAATATACGTTTTACTACCCACATACAGTATTAGTACCTTTTGAAAGAGTACTGCCCCAGTAACAGCTTTTGTCATTTTTTTTCTGACAGTTTAGTATGCAATAGATGCTAATGGTGGAAAGAGTTTTAGGTGGGTTTTTGAAGTCACTAATGGAAAGTCCAGCCTACAAATGAGCTACCATGTTTCAAAAACACATTTACCATTTAAAACAGTTTGGGTTTTAAATAAAGTGCCCAAAACCTCTCTAAAACCAGCAAACCAGACCAGGCCAAGAGACCAGCCAACCACTTTAGGCTGCTTTTCATCAGGATGAACCAGAAAGTTTTTGCAAGTTTTACAACTAAACATTGACCATAAATATAATACTCGTGCTCAGACGGTTTTATCCTAATCCAGGCTTGCCCATAATGCAGCTGTCAACATTACTGTGATTTTAGCATAATAACAGCATTCTTTCAGGGTTTGTCTTGACAGACACTTAGACATTGTTGCAGCAGTGAAGTGGAGACATTAATATCACGTTAATTTGACAGCGTCTGTCTGTGGGTGTGGCTCGCCAACATGAAACTGTCCTCAGACACTCGGCGTAATTGTAGATTGTCACTCGGCCTGAAATGTTTCAAAGCTGATTTGTTTCTCTCTTGTGCAGCGCTGAAATCAGGCTGAAAACGGTCAGATTGCTGCAGAAGAGGATCCTGATTGAGGTGACCTTGGCTGGAGGGTCTTTCGCGCCACAGTTAAATCAAGAAATGTGTGCTAGAGGGACGTTCAGCAGCATCTGATTGGGTGGTTCACCTCTGCCAGATTAAGGCTGCTTTCACACTTGGTTCGATTGCTCGATCCGAACTCCAGTTCGATTTCTCTTCCTTTTCTGCCCTCTCAGGTCTCGCTCCACATCGTTATACGAGTCAGAACCGCAATAGATCGGTGTGAGTAGAACCAGACAAAATTTTACTCTGAAATCAATGTAGAATAAGGTTTTTCTAGCATAGTACATATTATTGTTTACAAAAATCCCAATGCATTTTGAGATGATAGAGTAAATTGATGTTTGAGGTCACCATTATGCTGATTAATGTCTGAGATCTTGTGTTTTATTTAATTTTCATTCATTCACCCTTACTGTGGTGAATGAATGAAAAGTGTTATGAAACCTAATACCTAAAGTATTTTTGTCTTTGTCAATGTGATTTCAACTTAATTTTTATTCCCGGCATTGTTATTTCAGTGTAACTGATGGACTATTATAGTTTTTGTTATAATTTTATTTTTAGATTTCCTGCTTTCATTTTAAAGTTTCAGTAATATTATTATTATTAATAATAAATATGTCTGTGGGTTCCTGTGGCTCAGTGGTAGAGCATTGCTTTAGCAGCGCAAAAGGTTGTGGGTTCAATTCCCAGGGAACACACATACTGATAAATGTATATCCTGAATGCACTGTAAGTTGCTTTGGATAAAAGCGTCTGCTAAATGTAAAACTATATGTATTTTATTGCGTTTATTTAGTTTTAGTTATTTTAGTACTTCCACTTAAACTAAATGAAAATGAAAGTGTTGTTTTTTGGAAAGTAACTGAAATAAAATACGTATCAGTTTTTGTATTTTATTTTATTTCAAGTCATAAAAAATGGCCTTAGTTTTAGTTTTTGTTAAATTTTTAAACCAGATGTTATTTTTATATTTTCTGATTTAATTTTAATTTAAAGTTTTAGTAATTTATTGTGTGCTATTGTTTTTATATGTCTATGTAGTTTTATTTAGTTTTAGTTTAAATGAAAATGAGAACTGTTGCCTTGGCAACTAGCTAAAATAAGATTAGTTAGTTAGTTCAGTTAATGTTTATTTTGTTTCAATTAATGACCATAAACTTTTCATGGTATTTAGTTTTAGTTAAGAATAATAATCTTGTTTCCCGGTGAATAACTACATTACCCACAATCCTGAAAATAGATCCACCAATCAGAGAAGTCACTCCCATAAAGCATTGCGAAAGATGTCAGCCTTCCTATACTTTCAATATATTTGGATATATTTGAATATTAATACGCTGTTTAAAGTACTTATAATCAATGAACATGTCAGTGCTTTTATATTATACCGTAATTTGAGATTTGATTGATATTTGCAAAGATTCCTGGGAATTGTAGTTCATTCCTTTATAAAAGAATAAAAAAGTGCACAGTTTAGTACGTACATTGATCCTATTCTTTTCATTACCTTTGGTTTGGTTCAAATCAGATGCTGTGTTATAGCGATTCATCTCCTCGGTGCAAGGCCTGCGGAGCAGATGAATGGAAAAATCCTCTCTCTTTTCCAGCATTCGCTGGACCTGTTTTATATGTATCATTTAATCCTAAGCTCTGCAGTCCTGCAGTCTGTTCCTCCTGCAGTATTGACTTGTTACCGCGCGCTTTCGGTTGTGGACTGCTAAAGGCCAGATCGCTGTAAAGATTACAAATTTGATCCAGGTACATGTAGCCTGTCAAGTGGAAAGGTAGAGAATAGTGTCAGTCGAGCAGAAAGGAAAGTCAGCCAGACATGCTGTCAGTCAGACGGCCGATGGCCAAACACAATCATCCATCAATAACCCTGCACTTCATCACCTGCAACCATTAGTGCATTGTTCCCAACACCTATTGTAAATTTAAAACAACTCGTGACTATAAACTCACCAAAAGCATAAGGTGTTTGGTCTCTCATAAGAATAAAATTAATGAAAATACATTCAACATTTCTGCATGTCATTCCCACCGGGGTAAACCGAATTATCATACATAGTGGTCTTCTTATACGCCGCGTTGCCTTTGCCTGCCGTGTGTGTGTTTGTCGGTGAAATCTTTTTTTTTTTTTCTGAAATGTGACCCCTGCTATTTCAAATCAGCTGAACCGAGTTTATGAGCCCAATAAATCGATAAAGACATCATGAAATGAAAAAAAAAAAAAAAGGTATCACACCAACAATTGCCAGTTTTTCATACTGAAAACACCTCATGCAAGGACAAACTCGTCTGATTTAGAGACTTTTCTGTAAGAGCGCTCTAGAAATTAGCAATGCTGGAGAAATAAGCATCCCGGCAGCAGTGCTAAGATGCAATCTAGAGTAAAAATTATGAGTGAATGATTCTCCTTGGAGTATGACATTAATATTTAATCAGCGCGCTGGGAGACATCGGCGGTGCTTGATGGTCCTGCTTTACAGTCACGCTCGGCTTTCTGAAATTCATCATGACATCACGGAGCCAGAGAGAGAGATTGCCTTCGATTAAAGCAGATTATACTGTGTGTACGTTTGTGCAAATCTGTCTCTGCGATCCAACAGTAATTTCGAAGCAGACCAAGAAGTCAGGTATGGGTCGTGTGTAAAACTAGATAGAGGGATTGTTTATCCACAAATTAAACATATGTGTTATTTAATCGGCCTTAACAACAACTTGAGGGCAAGTTAATAATGACACAATTTTTCATTTTTGGGTGAAAATATTGTGTAGTTACAGCCTATTTATTACACATAAATGTTAGCTATGAATTTAGCCTTAGCAAGATATTCCAAAAATGTTTCAATTGTCATTTTGAGCAGGGCTCAATATTTTAGTATCTATTTAATTATTCACTAATATATTGTTACTATTGTTATTGTAAATATTGTCTGTGTATCTCTCCCTACTACACGTTTAAGTTTATACATAATACATGTTAAAAAATGAAATACTTAAATCAACTAGATAAAGAATTATCTCACTTTACTTACTGTTTTGTAAACATAGACTGTGCAATATGTGTGACTCTGGAGCACAAAACTAGTCATAAGTAGCACAGGTATATTTGGAGCAATAACCAACAATACATTGTACGGGTCAAAATTATCAAATTTTCTTTTGTGCCAAAAAACATTAGGATATTAAGAAAAGATCATGTTCCATGAAGATATTTTGTAAATGTCTTACTGTAAATGTATCAAAACTTAATTTTTGATTAGTAATATGCATTGCTAAGAACTTCATTTGGACAATTTTAAAGGCAATTCTCTCAATATTTAGATTTTTTTGCACCCTCAGATTCCAGATTTTCAGATAGCTGTATCTCGGCCAAATTTTGTCCGATCCTAACAAACCATACATCAATGGAAAGTTTATTTATCCAGCTTTCAGGTGATGTATAATTCTAAATTAGATTAGATTAGAATATTATATATATAAAAAATATGTTTATTAACTATAATGACTTAAAACCGCCTCTATCTTTTTTTCATTCTCTCTTTTAAGTGATTTTTGTTTGATTTCTGAGGATTACATGGCCAATAAAATAGACTTTGTTTTTCTAATACAACCACATTATTAAGAGATGTTCAAATGTTCATGGCATTTCAGAAAAAAAAACAAAAACAAAAAACACTACTAAATCAAGAGAATTGTCCTGTGATGCATGCATATACATGGTTGGACCAAGTAATTAAAAGATTAACTCTTAAGGAAATACACTACAAGCTAAACCATTGTTTTTCATGCTCTAGTCAGTTTGGGCTATTTCTCAGTTTTATTCCTATCTATATTCTGAAGGTTTTTACAGAGGGGTTTATTCATATATCATTCACCTGATATGTCTCTAACATTTAATTTCTAGAAACATAGCACTTTTATGGCTGTTGGCAGTATTTTCTAAGTTATGGAGAAATAAACAGAGAAATTCAAAATCCCCTAAAAACCTTTAACACTAATTTGTCAAAAACAAACAAAAAACATTGAGCCGTTTTGATCCAGTGTTCTGGAAATGTATGCAAATTAGTTAGCACATATTTAATTTGATTAACATAATTTAGACATAACATTTCTGAAAACTTGTAATACAAAACAACTGTCTTAATGTATTGTGATTATTCAGCTGATACACTACAGCAAAATACATTTCTTACTTGATATTTTGTCTTGTTTTCTAGTAAAAAAAAATAAATAAAAATGAATCAAGATACATTTACATCATGGAGCAAAATGACGATATAAAGATATAATGAAGATAAAATGTTTTTATTATTTTGTTTAAATTTTTGTTTGTTAATTTTTGTTTAAAACAAGAAAATAATATCTGCCAATGGGGAAAGAAAGATGATCTAATGCTGCGTTCACGTCATATCGTAAATACCGTAATTCCAAGATGACAACACGTGACGTTCAACTCGGGGCTGTTCACATCCTCCAACTGGGGATTATCTGTTTCCATAGCGACAGTCAACAAAATGAGCCCGCGAAAGAATGTTGAGAACAACAACAAAATAACAGTACGAACACGGTATGTTTTTTATAGTACATTATAGTATCTATATACATGCATCTATTTTCCTCTTTTTTTAGAGCAGTAATATAGCTTTCTTTGAAAGTGCCGGCATTTTTCTCTGGTTCCGCGTTATGCCTGGCTCACACTACAGGATTTTTTGCCCGATTTAGCCCCGATTTCCCCCTCCAGAGAATCGGAGGGAAAATCTTGTCTAGCACCTCGATCGGTCCCGATGTTCGGTGCGGATTATCTGGTAATGTGAGGCGTTCACCGATAGAACTTTGCACCTCCTGATCTTCTAGCAGACAAATCGGGGCCGCCCCGATCATATCAAACATGTTTGATATTTAGGATTTAAATCGGGATGATGATGGCTATATGATTACGTCAGCACTTATAACAGCCAATGTGCGACTGCAAAACAGCTGCTGAACGGCTCCGTTGAATAGTGGAGACGGAGGAAACTGCTTCTTGAAGTTTTGTAGTAACACGATTGCCTGTATAATAGGTCAAACACGTATCACAACCGATAAGGAGAAAGAGAAGCGCTGGGGTGAAATCGCCTCAGTTTTGAACATACCGGGTGAGTGAAAGCTGCTAGCATGCTAGCTAACATATGTAAACATTGCTGACAAGCTGCTGCGTGAGATCACGTGAGGCGCTCCCTCTGGTATGATAATCTTAATAATATCTTGTAGTGTGTGATGCGCCACGGATTTCAAATTTTGTAGTGTGTGCATATTTAAGATTTGAGGGAAGATAATCTGCAAAGATTCTCCTTATGTGTGTGCTGCAACCAGATTTCATAATCGGTTAGGATTTTAAAACTCCTGTAGTAAGAGCCCGGCTTTAGGTGTAGCGGTCACGTGGTACAAGCCGTAGCTTTCAGAAAGTTCCCAGCTCACAAGTTGTAATTACGAGTTCTGCGAGGACGTGAATGCTTTTTACAAGTTGGTATCTCGTAATTACGGTTATTACGATATGGCGTGAACGCACCTTTAATAGGGGTTATGCGCAACACACTTTCGTATTCTGCTAACCAGGTCTCCTTGCTTCCGGTTCACGTGTTTTGCAAATGCCCCATTAAATATGAAGCTGTTTTACTCGAGATGCCTTCAAAGTACACACTAAAGATAATCATTACCAATGTCCATCACATACAGTATGTGGATTGATATATAAAAGTTTTTTATTTTTATTATTTTCAGTAATATTTATTTATAAAAGTCAAATAAAATGTCAACAATTAAAACATCTAGCTAATTTAACTGATTACCTTAAAAGTTCATTGATATCGCCATTATTTAATACTGCTATTAATACGTTCTCCGACAAGCGGAAGCGATGAGACCTGTTTTCCGGGTTTGGTCAGGTGACGTTCGACATATACCCTATTCAAAAGGAAATCAAGATTATTTTTCTTGCTCCATTGGCAGATATATTTTACTCATTTTAAGACAAATAAATTAAATTAGCTTTTTATTTATTTATTTGTTTTTTGAAAACAACTTCATATCTGAAGTCATTTTGCTTCTCAAGTAAATGTATCTTGACTTAAGAATGTTTAGACGTCTTGTACTGGAATACAAGACAAACAGGATGATTGAAAATTGCAGCTGTTAATAAACACAGGTGTCGATCCCAAACGCCGAGTGTGTGAATGAAGCCTTATTAATGTCAGAACGCTGTGAAACTAATAAGTACAAACAGCCTGACGTCATTTCTCGCTTCTCTGCTTTACTTCACACTTGACAGAGCGACATTTCCCGCAGTGACCCAAGAGCCAATCACAGCTCATGAACTCATGTGACTTCATTCATTCTGAACCAGCCAAGCTTTCAACACAATCGTATCAGAAAAAGGTTCATTACTCGAAGCTTTTCATCACGGTTTATGCTGTGGCCATATAGTGGTCATAAAAATTAGTAACACCTTCCAAAGTGCCGTGTTCCATTACAGCTGCTGGTTTCACTTCTGGTTCTACAAATGATTCTTTGTTTTATTTTATTGTATATAAATAATGGTCATTGTCAAAGTCATTCATTTGTGTCGGTGTACTAAAATAAGTCAAATAAATCAAACATAAACTCATAAATTAAATCTGTGATCTGTCTATTTTAACTCTGCCTCAGTCCTACACTGTTATATAATATAGCAAAGTTCATTTGACCTTAATATATAAATTACAATAATAAAAAAGCAATGCTAATGCATTATAATGTAATAGAATATAAAGGAAACAGCGCTGAGGTTCGCTTCGTTTGACCCAGATACAGAAGCAGTCACGTGTTTTTTTTTTTTTTTTTTTAATTGCAGATAAGATGGAACATAAATAACGATAACAGCTCACGTTCAATTTGAACAAATAAGGACATTACAAAGTGAAGAAATATAAAAGTCAAAGTCAGACCAAAACAAGTTTAACAGACGAATTAAAAAATCCACTTAACAAAATGGTGGAAGGGCAAAAATATTTAAGCTGAACTAATTTTATTGCTTGGGCTTAGTTGAGAAGACATATTATATTACGTCTGCACAAATATATTTGAAAAACATTAAATGAATGGTTATTTTCAAATCCAGTCAACATTCAGAATGCTAAATGTTGACTGAACTAATAAAAACAAATCCAGTCAACACTCAGATCATTCTGCACCTGCACAAGCCTGAGTGACTTCGGCGGGAGAAACAGCGCCGCCATATTGCCAAGTTCACGCGGCAGGTAAGTCCCACTAAATAAATGTTATTTTTTAAACTAGAAAATCATGCAACATATTCGATTTGTTTGAGTGGACATTTAGAAAGTGTTTTATGAGTTGTATATCCGAAGAAAAGTGGTTATAAGACAGTGTATGTCAAGTTCAGGCATCAGATAATGTAAGTCAAGTGGCACTGAATAAATGTTTAGATGTTACTTAAAGGCACAATATGTAAGATTTTTGTAATAAAATATCCAAACACCAGAGTGTTATATAGTTACATTTACATTTTACATTTACATTTAGTCATTTAGCAGACGCTTTTATCCAAAGCGACTTACAATTGGGGAATACATAGAGCGATTAATCTTGAAGAGGCAATCAGACATACGAAGTGCTTGCAACACCAAGTCTCAGGCATTGTTCAAATAAATACAAACTACCAAAGGAAGGAATAAGTAAAGATAATTATTATTATTTTTTTTTTTTTAAGTTTAGGATGAAGTCAAGTGCTGTCGAAAGAGATGAGTTTTCAGTTGTTGCTTGAAGATTGACAGGGATCGTCCCGGGTTACTTGACTGTAACCCTGTTCCCCGAAAAAGCGGGAACGAGATGCTGCGCTGAAAGCGCTATGGGAACATTCTTTGTTCGACCGGTTGTTGAAGCACGTGTGTCAAACACGCCAAGAATTGGCTTAAATAACCTCGGTTAGGTGACGCCACTCGATTACGAACACCTGGAGGTTATAAATAGATGTGACGCGAAACATCCTCAGGTCAAAATTTTGTCTGAAAGGACGCCCAGTCACGCTTACAGTGCGGCATTGAGGCGCAGCATCTCGTTCCCGCTGGGAACAGGGTTACAGTCAAGTAACCCGGACGTTCCCCTATCAAAAGCTACTCGATGCTGCGCTGAAAGCGCTTATGGGAACGAGAATACCAACGCCGCCGCACTGGAAGTG
This sequence comes from Onychostoma macrolepis, assembly GCF_012432095.1. Classification (NCBI taxonomy): domain Eukaryota; kingdom Metazoa; phylum Chordata; class Actinopteri; order Cypriniformes; family Cyprinidae; genus Onychostoma; species Onychostoma macrolepis. The sequence continues at coordinate 2,919,547 of NC_081161.1, read as the reverse complement.
TCTGGACCCCCAATGTTGTGTAGTGTGTGCACAAACATGAAAGAGGTCTCAGACATGACTCTGGGATGTCGACTCAAGGACATGCGAGCCCGGAGTAACATGAACATCCAAACTATAGAATCTAACAAATGTGTGCGGAGAGGACCAACCTGCCGCATCACAAACTTGCTGCAAGGGGACACCTCTTGCCAAAGCCATGGAAGATGCAATCCCCTGGTTGAATGGGCCCTTACACCTAGAGGCGAAGCTTGACCACGCGCCTCATAGGCTAGGGCACAGCATCCCTCACCCAATGTGACATAGTCTGTCGATTGGCAGCCGCCCCGGTTGCGGCCTCCAAAACATACGGCTGCTCCGACTTACGCCACTGGCTAGTGCGGTGGACGAATCTGGAGAACACGTACTGGACACAGTAAGTGAAGTTTCTCCTGCTCGGTGTCGTGAACGGCGGAGGGCAGAAGGCCGAGAACGACCGGATTTATGGTCGAGAATGGAACCTTCGGAAGATAACTAGGGTGAGGATGCAAAATAGCTTTGACCAGCCCAGGGGCAAAATCTAGGCAGGATGACGAGACTGACAGAGCCTGCAAATCCCCAATTCTCTTCAGAGAAGTAATAGCTGTTAGAAAAACCATCTTTAGGGTCAGAAGCCTGACAGGCGCTGACTCTAGTGGTTCGAAAGGGGTGTCCACTAAGCCCTCAAGCACTATAGCTAGGTCCCATGAAGGAACTGTCGCTCTAGTGGGCGGCCTCAACCGCTTAGCTCCTCGAATGAAGCGGGCAACTAGAGGGTGTTTCAACGAAACCCCATCAATCAGAGCATGGCAAGCCGAGATGGCGGCCACGTAAGTTCTGAGAGTATTAGGACATGTTCCTGAGGACAGTTTCTCTTGCAGAAACTCCAGTACTGAAACAATCTGGCAGTGAGCTGGGTCTGCATGGTGTGTCGTACACCAACTTTCGAAAACGCGCCATTTACTGGCATAAGTTCTTCTAGTGGAGGGAGCCCTAGCGCTCAGAATAGTCTCTATTACATCGGCTGGAAGGCCAGCATGTCTCAGTTGGTCCCCCTCAGGGGCCAGACATGAAGGTTCCAGAGCTCGGGCCGGGATGAAATATTGTCCCCTGTGCCTGAGAGAGTAGGTCCTCCTCACCGGAATCGCCAACGGCGAGCCGTCGAGGAGAGATATTAGATCTGAGAACCATATTCTGGTCGGCCAACGGGCGCTATCAGTAAGAGGCGAGACCCTCTTGACGGACCTTGGCCAGGACTCCTGGGAGCAGAGCGACTGGGAAATGCGAAGACGCAGTCTGGGCCACACGTGGGCCATCGCGTCCAGACCCAGGGGAGCTGGATGAGTCAGAGAGAAGTAGAGGGACATTGTGCTGTCTCCTGTGAAGCAAAGAGGTCCACCTCTGCTTCGTAAAATCTTTCCCAGATTTGACTGACTACTGGGTGGAGTTTCCATTCCCGTGTATCACAGCTTGTCTGGACAGCAAGTCTGCTCCCACATTCATATGTCCGGGATGTAAATCGCCCTGAGGGACAGGAACTTGTCCTGTGCCCAAAGCAGAACCTGGTGCGCTTAGCTCGTTCAAGCGCGACCGCAGTCCACCCTGACGATTTATGTAAGAGACTACCGCCGTGTTGTCCACCCGCACTAGGACATGGTAGCCTCTTAACTGCTGGAGGAAGTATTTCAGGGCCAGAAATACAGCCTTCATTTCGAGGCAATTGATGTGCCATTCGAGAAGATGACCTCTCCAGATCCCTTGGGCTGGACGGCCATCTAAGACCGCTCCCCAGCCCGTGAGGGATGCGTCTGTCGTTAGCATCTTGCGGCGACAGCACGGACCTAAGTAGGACCCAAAGTCAGAAACCGGGGTCTGAACCACATAGAAAGTGCAAGCCCTGGCGCGTAACCCTTATTTGCCTCTGGGGATTGGCCCTTGGATGAAATCCCCTGGCTCTGAGCCACAACTGAAACGATCTCATGTGCAGGAGACCCAAGGGTATCACCGTGGATGCAGCTGCCATGAGACCTAGAACCCTCTGAAGGTAATGAACAGTAATCTTCTGGCCTAGCTTGATGTTCTTTAGGGCGTTTAGAATGGATTCGACGCGACAGGAGACAGCTGTGCCCGCATCGTGATCGAATCCCATACGACCCCCAAATACGTTGTCCTCTGAGCAGGAGAGAGAACGCTTTTCTTGGCGTTGAGTCTCAACCCCAGAGATTCGAGATGAGCTAGGACGACATCCCGATGTCGAAGCGCTAGCTCCTGAGACTGAGCCAGAATCAGCCAGTCGTCTTTGTAGTTTAAAATGCGGATGCCCTGGAGTCGTAGAGGAGCCAGAGCTGCATCCATGCATTTGGTGTAAGTGCGGGGTGACAAGACTAGGCCGAACGGAAGAACCCGATATTGGTAGGCTTCGCCCCCGAAAGCGAACCTCAGGAACTTCCTGTGTTGTGGCAATATTTCTATATGAAAATAAGCGTCCTTTAGATCGATAGTCACAAACCAATCCTCTGATTGGATGTAAGAAACAATCATCTTGATTGTCAGCATTTTGAACTTGTATGTTCTGAGGTAGCGGTTCAACCCGCGAAGATCTAAAATCGGACGCAACCCCCCATCTTTCTTGGGAACAAGAAAATACCGGCTGTAATAGCCTGACTGTCTGTCTGGCAGGGGAACACGTTCTATGGCCCCTTTGTCCAGCAGAGTTTGCAACTCCTGTGTCAACAAAGCGCCGTTCGGTTTCACGGAAGTGGAGACCACGCCGTTGAAACGCGGAGGCCGGTACGTAAACTGAATCCTGTAGCCTCTCTCTACAGTCCTTTGTACCCACGGAGAGATATTTGGCAGAAGCTTCCACGCTGCCAGCTTCTCTGAAAGGGGCACTAGTTTTGACACTTCGCTTTGATGGGGGGATGTTAGATGTCTGGCATCCTGAAACGTGGCAGGAGAAAAACGAACACCTAACATTTCGCTGGAGACCGCTGGTCCCCGAAACGCCAGTGGCGGCGGAGATTGGACAGCGGCCCCCTGAGGGTGCCAGGAAGGAGCCTCTACTCTCTGTTGGAACTGTACGCGCCCCTCCCTGGGGGGACACACCCCCACGGTCCTGGGCGCACCAGCCTCAGGACTTCTTTTTGGCGGAGATGATGCTCCGCAGGTCCGGTCTCCCTGAGGCGGGCTGTGATGCGCGGCGAGCCGCACCCCAGTCTCTACGAGGGGGTGCTCGGCTCGCCACACTCTCTTTCTGCGCTTCACGCCTCAAAGGAACCGGACCTGGTCGGGACCGGGTGGTCGATGGTCCCGACTCTTGAGCACGGCAGGGAAGAAACCTCACAAACGCTTCCTCATAGCGCTTCGCCTCCCGAAACCTAGTGACGACGGTGTTGACGGCGTCGCCAAATAGGCCGGAAGGCAAGATGGGGGCATCAAGGAGGAAAGCACGGTCTTTGTCCTTGATGCCCGTGAGGTTGAGCCACAGATGTCTCTCCGTGGAAACCATTGCAGCCATAGAACGGCCGATAGCACGGGCCGCCTGCTTGGTCGCACGAAGAGACAAATCTGTGGCCCGCGAAGTTCTAAAACGCCTTCTCGTCAATTGACCCGCCAGTGCTCAAGTCTTTCAGCAGGTCAGCCTGGTATGCCTGCAAAACTGCCATAGTGTGCAAAGCAGTACCAGCCTGACCCGCTGCCTGAAAGGCTTTCCCCACCAATGAAGATGTTACTCTGCATGGCTTGGTGGGGAGAGTTGCTTTCTCTTTTTTAATCGTGCTTTCTTTTTCACACACACACGCACACAACAATGCGGTCCTTGAAGACAAAAGACCTGAGGATGTTTCCGCGTCACATCTATTTATAACCTCCAGGTGTTCGTAATCGAGTGACGTCACCTAACCGAGGTTATTTAAGCCAATTCTTGGCGTGTTTGACACACGTGCTTCAACAACCGGTCGAACAAAGAATGTTCCCATAGCGCTTTCAGCGCAGCATCGAGAGTAGCTTTTGATAGGGGAACCAGCATTCCGGATAGAGGTGGGAAGATCATTCCACCAGCCAGGAATGGTGAATGAGAATGATCTAGAGAGTGATTTTGCGCCTCTCTGTGATGGTATCACGAGGCGTCGCTCACTAGCAGATCTCAGATTTCTGGAGGGGATGTAGTTTGTTAATAGAGAGTGCAAGTAAACGGGTGCTGAGCCAGTGGTTGTTCTATATGCAAGCATCAGTGTCTTGAACTTGATGCGAGCCGTGATTGGTAGCCAGTGCAGGGAGATAAAGAGAGGTGTAACATGGGCTCTTTTGGGCTCGTTGAAGACCAGTCGTGCCGCTGCATTCTGAATCATTTGTAGAGGTTTACAATATAGTTCATGCAGCTGTGTACTTACGTTATCTCAAAAGTTCTCTAGGATTTGTAAATTCAAAGAAATTCCAGATTTAAATAATAGCCTGTCCCTGGTCATTGTCGCAATATCCGCGCTATCCTCGGTTTCCTCCTATGAATACTACATATGGACAAATGCAGAAGTGGTAGTTATGTATTGTGCAAGTGCATTCCAGTTATCATGGATCACGATCATGATTACACTTTGCAAGTTAATCCCAAAAAACGTAGATCTACACCAGCTGAGGCAAGAAGGTATTGGAACCAACACAGAAAAAAAAGTAGAATAAATATCGGCGGGGCGTTTCCGAAATAATAATAAAAAAGGAATACATTACATTACCTCACCCCTGAGCATGATTTGTGAAAACGACATCTTGTTTTAATTTTTTTCTTTCCTTTTTTAAATTTTTGTATTATGCTTTAAACAACAGATACAAAACAATACAACAGACAATATAAAGAAAAGAAAAGAAAAGAAAAAAGGGGGGGGGGGGATTACAATCAAAAACAAGCATGACCTTTACATTACTCAAATATTTTGAAGACAGAACACAAACAGACAGTTTTGATTGCTTTTCTATTAGTACTACTTTGGATAGTACAAAAATAGTTTTCCAATTCTTTATAAAACACTGTGAAACAGGGTTTTATGTTAGAAAATGTACACTTATTAATGTGAAACTTAACTAATAAAATAAATAGATTAATAACAAAAGCTTCATTATTCACATCTCGATTAAAAAAACAAAAACTACACTTTCAAAATGCAAATTAAAATTAAAGAGTACCTTTTCTGTGATAAACACAGAGACATCATGCCATAACTTCTTAACATAACTACAATGCCAGAAGATGTGAGGTACAGTTTTCAAGTGCAAAGAGCAAAACGAGCAGTTAACATCAATATCCTTCTTAAACTTACTAAGAAAATGTTCAACAGGATAGAATTTATGAATCATTTTGAAAGATATTTATTTTACCTTGTTTGTAACAAAAAATTTGTGAGGTAATAACCAAACACTTTCCCACTTAGGGTTTCTAACAAATTTAGCCCAATAAGCAATAGAGCAAGGCTTGGTGGAAACCTTCTTTAAAAATAGAGAGCGAACAGATTTGTTTTTTTTAGTCTGTGAAAGACAAATTTTACCACATATTGTATCAGCTAGATCAACTATGGGCATATCAGCCAATCTCACATCTCTGAATAAAGAAACAATACTAGAATTAATTGCAGAGAGAACAAGAGAGAATTCCTTGGGAGTCACAGGAAAATTAAAATGTACAAGAAACTCCTCATAAGTCATAAGATACCCTTGAGTGTTAAACAAATGAGATACTAAAACAATACCCTTATCAAACCAACTTTTCAAAAAAAAAAAAAATACTTTTGTGCTTATACAGAATACAACGATTGTTCCAAACGTGAAAACGACATCTCCCAACGTTCCATGCTCCGTCATTGCGTCATCGAGCTTCACCTCTGTTATTGTTTTGAAAATGCGACCTCTAGCGGCGAAAACTTACATATTGTGTCTTTAACGTTAGACTGAATCAAAACATACATTTAAAAGGTGTAAATGTTTTATTTAAAACGTATATATCTATACACAAACGTACAACATATATAAAAACATCGAACAAGCCTTGTATCGCTGCCTGAGGGAAATTTAAGTGAAGAGAATGTAGTCTTTCACCTTGTTTAATCCATAAAACACTTAATAGCCAAAGTTGTGTTACTATAATGAATTGTAGCTAATTTTGTCGCGTTGTATGATATGTTTGTGTTTCCGTGCCGTGAAAAGATAATGAAGAGATTGCACGGTCTTTCTCTCTTTTATAAGCCATTATGCTTAATACGAACAACGTTAACCGAAATCTATGAAACGTGTAACTTAATGTAAACCACAGTAATACGCTTATTTGAAGTTAATATGGGTGTGTTGAATGGGTTTTGCATGCATCGATGCTCCCTGTTGTGCAATGAAAAAAAAAAGGTTGCAACTTCTGTTTCATCACAAATTTAATTAACTGATATTGATACATTGTACATTATTTAAAAGGTATCATTTCATCGTTTTAACTTAAAATGTACTTTTCTTTCTCCGTCAGGGTGTGGCCAAAGGTTTCATTGCTGCTTTGTCATCATTGCAAGATTTCAGATGCAACCCAGTTAGTTCTTCCAAGGCACCAAACACTGGCACGTGACCAGACCGCTCCACTGCAACTACATACTGTGTGTACTTTCAAGACTAGGAGTTTATTGTTTTCATTCCAGGTAATATGTGTAAATGTTTTTACTACAATTATAATGTGCTTTACTCTTCTCAGTGGCATCTACGCTAATATTAGTCTGTTTCTTTCTTATTCTGAGGTCACCGTAGCTACCAGATCCAGTCCGTATCCAGACTAGATGGTGGATCAGAACCTAGAGGTGACCTCGGCAGCCCTGAATGTCAGCGGAGACCATGTCAGCTAGGTGAGTTCCAGAGACAGATCCCATGCGAAGACCCCTTCAGGCATCGGGACAAGACCATGAGAACCAGACAAGTCCTCTGCTCAATCTGACCTGTGTTGCAGCCTAGAATTAAACCACACCATGTTGGTTTCGTCTGGCCAGAGGAGAACTGCCCCCCGACTGAGCCTGGTTTCTCCCAAGGTTTTCTTCCGTCCTTGCTGCTGTCGGCTTTGGCTTGCTTATTTGGGGACACTTGGCTGATTGAACAGACATTACATTGAATCACCAATGAACTGATTTTAACTGGAAACATGACTTGTTAATGTCCTCTTGCATTATTGACAAACTATTTTCCTGTTTGACTCTTTAAAGCTGCTTTGACACAATCAGTATTGTATAAAGCACTATATAAAAAAGGTGACTTGATTTGTTTTTATATACTGTAACACCTGGTTCATTTTCATGAACTTCTCATATTAAAGATGTAATTTTGAACAGTAATAATATTTTTAAATGTTTGTTTGCTAACATTTTGTTTAGCTTGTTTAGTTTTTTGTTGGTTCTTTAAACAAAGTTTAAACTGAATTTTGCAGTTGTTTTACAGATGTAATATTTGTCAACTGGAGCTTTAAAGGGATAGTTCACCCAAAAATGATTTACTGACCCTCAGGCCATCCAAGATGTAGGTCACTTTTTTTTTTCTTCGTTCCTGTATTGTCACGAATCTGGTCTGCACTTCCGTGTAGTGGATCCGCACGTCTCACGTCTCGTCAGCCATGTTACATGTATGTTTAATTTGTATGAAAAATGTTATAAATAGAGATTGTTATTAAATAAAGGCTATTATGTGTTGTAAATTGTGTGTTTTTAGTGATTGATAAACACCAGTTAATCATTGTTAATAATTTTGTTAAACTATACAAAATATATGTTTATGTAGTTCACCAGCAATTTCTTATGATGCCCAAATAATAAATCTTAGTTGAGGTAACATAAAAAAAAACATAGAGTAAATGGTTAAATTTTAATTAACGTAACTTGCTGTAGTCTTCTAAATGTTTGACCAATTAAAACATTTTAGTTGAATGGACTATAAAACTAGTTCACTAAAGGTTGAGCCAACTAAAAATAACAATTCAGATAACACTTTGAGGTCAGAAATTGACTGAACGTAAAATGTCTGCGAAACTAGTTACTAAATAATAATTAGTTGAAACCGCTTGAAATTTTGCTAATAAAATAAAAAGGTTAAGAATAAATTCTAGATCCTTATTGCTTTTGTTTTCATAATACAAGATAACATCCTTTAAAGTAAAGCAATAATTAAATTAAATACAAACCCGATTCCAAAAAAGTTGGGACACTGTACAAATTGTGAATAAAAAAAGAATGCAATAATTTACAAATCTCATAAACTTATATTTTATTCACAATAGAATACAGATAACATATCAAATGTTGAAAGTGAGACATTTTGAAATGTCATGCCAAATATTGGCTCATTTTGGATTTCATGAGAGCTACACATTCCAAAAAGTTGGGACAGGGAAAAGTTAAATGTACATATAAGGAACAGCTGGAGGACCAATTTGCAACTTATTAGGTCAATTGGCAACATGATGGGGTATAAAAAGAGCTTCTCAGAGTGCCAGTGTCTCTCAGAAGTCAAGATGGGAAGAGGATCACCAATTCCCCCAATGCTGTGGCGAAAAATAGTGGAGCAATATCAGAAAGGAGTTTCTCAGAGAAAAATTGCAAAGAGTTTGAAGTTATCATCATCTACAGTGCATAATATCATCCAAAGATTCAGAGAATCTGGAACAATCTCTGTGCATAAGGGTCAAGGCCGGAAAACCATACAGGATGCCCGTGATCTTCGGGCCCTTAGACAGCACTGCATCACATACAGGAATGCTACTGTAATGGAAATCACAACATGGGCTCAGGAATACTTCCAGAAAACATTGTCGGTGAACACAATCCACCGTGCCATTTGCCGTTGCCGGCTAAAACTCTATAGGTCAAAAAAGAAGCCATATCTAAACATGATCCAGAAGCGCAGGCCTTTTCTCTGGGCCAAGGCTCATTTAAAATGGACTGTGGCAAAGTGGAAAACTGTTCTGTGGTCAGACGAATCAAAATTTGAAGTTCTGGGAAAACTGGGACGCCATGACATCTGGACCAAAGAGGACAAGGACAACCCAAGTTGTTATCAGCGCTCAGTTCAGAAGCCTGCATCTCTGATGGTATGGGGTTGCATGAGTGCGTGTGGCATGGGCAGCTTACACATCTGGAAAGGCACCATCAATGCTGAAAGGTATATCCAAGTTCTAGAACAACATATGCTCCCATCCAGACGTCGTCTCTTTCAGGGAAGACCTTGCATTTTCCAACATGACAATGCCAGACCACATACTGCATCAATTACAACATCATGGCTGCGTAGAAGAAGGATCCGGGTACTGAAATGGCCAGCCTGCAGTCCAGATCTTTCACCCATAGAAAACATTTGGCGCATCATAAAGAGGAAGATGCGACAAAGAAGACCTTGAGCAACTAGAAGCCTGTATTAGACAAGAATGGGACAACATTACTATTCCTAAACTTGAGCAACTTGTCTCCTCAGTCCCCAGACGTTTGCAGACTGTTATAAAAAGAAGAGGGGTGCCACACAGTGGTAAACATGGCCTTGTCCCAACTTTTTTGAGATGTGTTGATGCCATGAAATTTAAAATCAACTTATTTTTCCCTTAAAATTATACATTTTCTCAGTTTAAACATTTGATATGTCATCTATGTTGTATTCTGAATAAAATATTGAAATTTGAAACTTCCACATCATTGCATTCTGTTTTTATTCACAATTTGTACAGAGTCCCAACTTTTTTGGAATCGGGTTTGTATAAACTCTGCCCAATCCATCCAAAACTTGTTTACGACTGAAGCAGTCACGCGGTTTTCAGGCGAACGAAGCTTTAGACGTCGTAAATCACGTGCTTTTGGCAAAACTAATCAAGCTCTGATACAGTGCTTCAGTGTGAAATGTGTTTTTTTTTTTTTTTTTTTTTTTTTTTTATACAAGCTTCGGAGCTTCCATGTTGAATGTAACATCACTATATTTTATCCTAATTTTCTGTCGTCTCGGCGTCCGCCCGAGGGACTCTCGGTGCCGGTGTCAGGGCCGTGCACCTGCCTGACAGATTTTGGTAATAAACACGTCTTTTTTCCCTCCTCTCTCATCATGGAGAGACCGTAGCGAATTATTCCAGCTCCGTCAGCGCAAATGAGCTCCGGGTCAATCATCTGCTTCTCTCCTTCACCTTTCCATCACACACGCGCGCCGCCTCGAACAATTGATTAAGCAATTATTGTAATTGACTTTAATATGTGTGTGTGTGTGTTTGCTGAAGTGCTCAGTGAGTAAAAACAGCAGCGGAGTTAACAGCCTCACACTTAACACACGCTTGCCGCAGCGGCCTTTAAACGCGTTACGAGTGTGTACTTACCAAATTAGAGCACTAACTCACGCTGAAAGCTTTATTAGAATATGAAACAGCTGTTGTGCTGCGTGACAGAGTCTATACAAGTGAAATATAAAATAGTAAAAGCAGACAGCTCTGCAGAAACGTCCGGCCCAAGCGATTATGTTTGCGGGCGCACTTTTTAAGTTTACTCAGTATTTCATCATGTCATATTCATTAGTTGCAGGCCACTTTGACTTAAGTGACTTGGTATTTTCATCAAAAATGATCTGAATTAATATTTTGGTTGCAGACAATGGCAAAAACAAATTCTAACAGACCAAACTTTCAGTTGCAATTCTTCAACACGAATGCATTTGATATCATTAACTAACAACACACATTAAGTATTAATGAAACATACTAACCTATACTTTTAAATGAAAATTAACCTAGACTAATAAATCCTGAAAAAACAACAAAAAAAGTTTGTGTTAGTTCATGGTAGTTAATTAATGCATTAAAGGGGCCATGAACTGAGCAATCAAAATTCCCTTGATCTTTTGACATAAGAGGTCATTGCGCTATAAAAACATCGCGTAAATTTCAGAACTCAAAACTAATGAGAACATTAGTCTAAAAACAGCTTATACTGAAGGCAGTCTGCCAAAATGACAGCTTGTGGATGTTCTACTGTATGATGTACCAATGTGGATAAGCACCGCCTCCACAGAATCACTGCCTGTTTAGCCCCGCCCACCAAAAATGTTCATTCTCAGGTCATCCAAGATGTAGATGAGTTTGTTTCTTCATCAGATTTGGAGAAATGTAGCATCACTGTCTCAGCAAAGGATCCTCTGCAGTCAATGGGTGCCGTCAGAATGAGAGTCCAAACAGCTGAGAAAAACATCGCAATAATCCACACCACTCCAGTCCATCAGTTAACATCTTGTGAAGACAAAAGCTGTGTGTTTGTAACAAACACATCCATCATTGCGATGTCGTTAACTTCAAACTGTTCAAACTTCAAGTCCATAATCCATAATAACACTTCCTCCAGTACAAAAACAATAATAATTCATCTCCTGTTGTCTCTTACATGAAAATCCACTCACATATTTGTTTTGAGCTGTTTTGTCTTGTAAATGCTACTTGATCTGTGCAGATTTCTCTCCTGATTCAGACCAGACCACTTTTTCATCTAGTTATGGTTTGTATGAATTTGTGAAGGAAATTAATTTTAACAGGAGCCCATTTTTTAACCCTCTTTTGTCTAGTTCATAACTGGATCTGCCACATTTGAAACTTGAAATCTGTAATATCGTGATTTGCTGCAATGATGCAACTATGAAACTGAGTTTATTTTCTGTGCAGAATCAGGTCTGATATGTTGCACAGGGACTTCTGTGTTGGAGAATCAGTCAGACTTCCCATCGCTATATAAGAGAGAGAGTCAAATGAAGCCTCGGTTCGCTCAGCTGTCGCTCTGAGAGCTCAATACAGACACTAAACACAGTGACGCAGTGTTTTGTCACAGAAAAAAGTAGCTTGTTCCAGGGAAATCTGAACTATTTTGAAAACCACTGAGCTTCTGTCACACAGCTGTCGAGTTAATGGCATGATTTTCTTAGTCAGTGTTCATCTCGTTGATGTGAGAGCAGACAACGCATAACACAAACAATACTGTGTAGTGTTTTTAAAGTGCCCCTGTTATGCCATTTCCAATATTGGCTTTCATGCAGTGTGTAACGTAGCTGTATGTGAATGCAAATCCTCTGCAAAGTTGTAAAGCTAAAAGTGCGTGAAAAATAAAGTTATTGACAGCGTAAATGAGTCGTTAATTGAATCTCTGAAGTGAATCTCAAACTATAAGTATGATACATAATAGATAGACCAATCACAACAGACTGGGCCATCTGACCAATCAGAGCAGAGTATAGGCTCACAGAAAGAAGGAAACTGAATTTTAAACTGCTTCGAACGAATCGTTTGAGAATTGTTGGAAAATGAAGTGATATTAACTGCATATTTAAAAACAAACAAACAAAAAAAAAAAAGCATTGTTTGACCATGCTTGTAAACTTATTTTAGGATACTCTCGAAACAATATTAGGAACCTTAAAAATGGCATAAAAGGGGCACTTTAAAGAAATTATTACTTTTATTCAGCAAATACGCATTAAATTGGTCAAATTTAATAATGTTAAAAAAATTATATTTCAAATAAATGCTGTTGAACTTCCATCTGTGAATCCTGAAAAATAAAATGTAACACAGTTTCCACAAAAACTATTGGGCAGCACAACTGTTTTCACAACAACACATTTCATGGGTTGTACGAACTCACCATAAGTGCAAGAGCTTACTGTTATTATACAAATTAATTTACCCTATATTTTAATTATATAATTCTGGCCAGCGGTGTTTGTACATTTGGGTTTGCCGTTCTGACCTTGTTGCATACAGAGATGCTCAGCTATGATTAGTTTGTTTCTGATCTATTACTCTCAGCACTTAAGCCCTAATTAGATATTGACCCATAAGACACACACACACACACACACACACACACTTTTAAAGAGCAAACTGTCCAGGTCAGTCCTCTATCTAAAAGATCCCGTACCCTCATACAAAGATCCCATTATGTGATTTTCCTCTGAGAGAACGAGCGCTGTGAATGCGTTTGAGTGACGGAGCGGCTGTAGATCAGTGCAGAGCGGAGGATGTGATGTGATGTGAAGTGAGGACAACGGCTGCAGGAGCGCAGTGTTTTATACAGCGAGACCTTCGGACTGTGATCACACAGCTGATGATATTCTGACATGTTCATGAGGAGCTGTTTTTCAGGTTTTGAGATTTTAAACATAATTGGACAATCATAAGCTAAACTAACAATTTTTGCACACACATGTTTGGATATTCTGAACTTGTGATGAGCTAGATTATTTATTTCCTAATATGATTAAAAAAAAATAAAAAAGTAATTTTACAGTTTTTTAAATACTGCTTGAACACTAAAAGTGATACATTCACTCATATATACCTAATCTTTAGACCAAGTCTGCAAAACTATAAGCACATCACATGCTTTCAACTCAGTTTGATATTGTAAAACAAACTTTTTGAAAAACTCAACATTACACACATCATTCAAAACTAACAGCTCTTTTGTTTAATTTGGGAAACACTGCCATTTTAATGCTACACTCATTTACTGATGACCTACACATGATGATCGTGTGAAAATTTTCATCGTGTGATCATTTTTTCACATCTGTGTGTACTTTGACTTGTCTGTAGAGTTACTATGCAAAAATAAAATTTTTAGAAAAATTAAAACTGTTTTCAAAGAAGTGTTTGCTTTTGCAATATGTTTGTGACATTTTGTATGTTGTGTGTGTGTTTTGTGGTTTTGTGTGTAGAGTTTTGAGAAATGGAGGCATAGTTTCAAAAACTGTGTGTAAGCATTTTGAAAAAACTGTAATAAATAAAACAGGAAAAAATCAAAGCTGATATAATGCTGATATAATAATATTACTACTACTAGTACTTGTCACGAATCCGGCCTATGAACTTCCGTTCACCCACCACCAGAGGTCACTCGCTCACCACATTGACTGTTGCACTACACTACGGTAGCACACATCACACTGGACTCAATTTCCCATCACCCATTGCACTGATTTCACACACAGCTGATTGCACTGATCACACACGCTTTATAAGCCTTGGACTTTCTCTGCCTCACTGCCGAGTATTGTTTGCGTTTACCGCTCCCCTAGCTGTAGCAACTCTCAGAGCCCTTGTTAGTTTTCCTAGTTTCCCCTGCCTGTCTTGAATTGTGTTTTCCCGTGTTTGATTTCTAGCCCGTGTTCCCTGGATTATTCTCTCTGCCTTGCCCACTGGATACTGTTTGCCGATCATCGACCTTTGCTTGCCCTAGGATTACTCTTTGTCTTGTCCCTGCCATACCTGTTTGCCATTGCTCGACCCTGCCTGTATTTATGACCATGCCTATCAATAAAAGCTTGCACTTGGATCCGAATGTCTCACGTCTCGTCAGCCTCGTTACAGAATACTCGGCCACACGAGGATCCAGCGGCTTTTCTACGGAACCCTGGCCAGGTACGGACCCTTGTGACCAGCTGCTCGACATCTATTGAGGATTACGTCACTCAATTCTGTGAGTTATATTATAGGGTACCCTGGGATGAGGTCGTGTTAAAAGACATTTTTCACTTCGGACTAAATGAGCCCATTAAGTCATACCTGTAGGGAAGTTTGATTGTAAGTTAAAGGACTTTATGGACTATGCTTTGCTGTGTGCTGGCTCTTTGTTTACTGTGGGTGCCGCGGAAGAGGAACGCAACACTGCATCTGTGACTAAAATGGCAGCGCCACCGAAGCCCGTTCACAAAATGGCGGCCACAACAACACCCTGTCATGTCATTACTGCCAGTAAAGAGCTAAGTCAAGTCAACGTTGATCTTCATGAATCAAGGCAAGTTACAGTTGATCGTTATGAGCCAAATCAAGTCACAGTTAATGTTAAAGAGCCAAGCCAGGTCACAGTCAATCTACATGAATCAGGGCAAGTCACAGTCGATGTTAAAAAGCCAAATCAAGCCACAGTTGATCTTAAAGAGTCAAGCCAAGTCAAAGCTGATCTTCACGAGTCAAGAAAAGTCAAAGCTGATCTTCATGAACTAAGTCAAGTCACCGTTGATCTTCACGAATCAAGTCAATTCAAAGCTGATCTTCATGAACTAAGTCAAGTCATAGTTAATGTCAAAGAGTCAAATCAAGTCACAATTGGTCTCAATCAACCGAGTCACGTCTCAACTGATCTCCCAGAATCTTGCCCCGTCTCAGCTGTCCGTCCAGAGTCACTTCACGTCTCAGCTGTCCGTCCAGAGTCACTTCACGTCTCAGCTGTCCGTCCAGAGTCACTTCACGTCTCAGCTGTCCGTCCAGAGTCACTTCACGTCTCAGCTATCCATCCAGAGTCACTTCACGTCTCAGCTGCCTGTCCAGTCACAGCCGCACGTCACACCTGCTCGTCCAGAGTCACAGCCGCACGTCCAGAGTCACAGCCGCACGTCACAGCTGCTCGTCCAGAGTCACAGCCGCATGTCACAGCTGCTCGTCCAGAGTCACAGCCGCATGTCACAGCTGCTCGTCCAGAGTCACAGCCGCACGTCACAGCTGCTCGTCCAGAGTCACAGCCGCACGTCACAGCTGCTCGTCCAGAGTCACAGCCGCACGTCACAGCTGCTCGTCCAGAGTCACAGCCGCACGTCTCCGCTGACCTTCCAGAGTCACTTCACTTCACGTCTCAGCTGTCCGTCCAGAGTCACTTCACGTCTCAGCTGCCTGTCCAGAGTCACTTCACGTCTCAGCTGCTCGTCCAGAGTCACAGCCGCACGTCACACCTGCTCGTCCAGAGTCACAGCCGCACGTCACACCTGCTCGTCCAGAGTCACAGCCGCATGTCACAGCCGCATGTCACAGCTGCTCGTCCAGAGTCACAGCCGCACGTCTCCGCTGACCTTCCAGAGTCGGGTCACGTCCGGGCTGACACACCCAGATCATCAAGGTCAGTCTTTCATTATCCCAGTCTGATATCCAGTGTGAGGGATTCACCGCTGGTGTCTGCACGCGCAGCTGGTATCCCCAAACCCACTCACTCTAGCCCTCCTGTTCCTGAACTGATTCCCCTGTCTGAAACACTTCCCCTGATGGGGATCGCATTTTGGTGTGCATACACCACCACAGAACTCCCAGAGGTGGCGGCATCCACTATGATGTCTCTAGAGGTGGCGGCTGACGCTGCAGAACCTCCTGAGGTAGTGGCGCTCACTGCCCGCTGCAGTTTCTCCAGAGGTGGCGGTACATGCTGCAGAACCTCCCGAAGCGGCGGTGCTCACTTCAGCTCCTCGTATGGTGGTGGCGCCCATCAATGAACTCTCAGCCTGTTGTGTTGCGGTCGAAGAGACCATTACTGAACTCCCTCTGTGTCCTGTGTTTACCACTGTAGAACCTCCAGAGGTGGCGGCAACCGCTGCAGAACCTCCAGAGGTGTCAGCGGTATCCTTCAATGAACTCTCATTCTGTCCGGTCACGGCTATGTAGGCCGTCTGTGAATCCTCGTCCTGCCCTGTCATGGCTATGGAGGCCGTCTCCGAATCCTCGTCCTGTCGCAGCCAGAAGGACTGTCCCTGAACTCTCGTCCTGTCCTGTCACAGCCACAGAGGCCGTCAATGAATTCTCGTCCCGTCCTGTCACGGCTATGGAGGCCGTCAATGAACTCTCGTTCTGTCCTGTCACGGCTATAGAGGCCATCAGTGAACTTTCGTTCTGTCCTGTCACGGCTATAGAGGCCATCAATGAACTCTCGTACTGTCCTGTCATGGCTATGGAGGTCGTCAATGAACTCTCGTTCTGTCCTGTCGCAGCTATGGAGACTAATCAGGAACTTTCTGTGTTCCCTGCCTCGGCCCTTTGCTCTGTGCATGTTCTCTCTCCCCTTTATGTCTCCATTCTCCCTAGGTCCCAGGCTCTGCTGTGGGTTCCTGATCCGTCGTGGTGGGCTCCTGCTCTATCTGCGCCGCCGTGGTGGTCTGCTGTCTGGCTCTGGTGGTCTTTGTCTCCGCCCTGGTGGGCTCCAGTCCCGTCTGCTCCACCCTGGTGGGCTCCAGTCCCATCGGCTCCGCCCTGGTGGGCTTCAGTCCCGTCTGCTTCGCCCTGGCGGGCTTCAGTCCTGTCTGCTTCGCCCTGGCGGGCTCCTGCTCTGTCTGCGCCATAGCTACAATTCTTTTTTATTATATACACTTCAGCTTTGATTTTTTTGCTTTGTTTTTGATTTTTCCGATGATGATGATAATGATGATAATAATAATAATAATCATCATCATCTTAGCATACAGTTGCACACATCAGCTTCCATTTTTATTAATTCAGATTTAATAATAATATTTTTTGAACAGTTACACAAGTTAGTTAATAATAATAATAACAAAAATGATGATGATGATGATGATGATAATAATAATAATAATAATAATAATCATCATCATCATCATTATTTTTGTTGTTATTATTGCTTAAAAATTACAGTATGGAATTATTCTATTATTTATTCAAATGTCGTAATTATTATAAAAGTAAAAAAATATAATATTAAATGAATAAAATAATAATTACATAAAATATTAATCTATGCAGTCAGTAATTCATGGCTTAAAACACAATGTGATCCACATAAACCGTATTTGTGCTGCAGTTTAACATAATCTTTTTTATTTTATTTATTTATTTACTTTATATTAAAAACAAACAAATAAGAGTCAAGACGACCACAACGATATGTTCAAAACATCTCATCATAACACACATAGGCTATAAATAACACCACTAAATGTTTCTGTTGGATGTTGTGAGATGCTCTTACACACTGATCAGACAGTCAGTGAGATTGCATAATTCTATTGAAATCTGACTTTGCAATAGTTCATAAACTCGTATATCATGTATAATAATGTAAATGGTGAGTAAGGACTAAAAAAACTGACACTGCATGTTAAACAGATAATTTCTGTAATTCTTCTTTCACTCATATTCATAAATCACGAGGCTGCAGGCTTTTATTCATATTCTCATCCTCTTAAAGCTCTTCTGTGTTTGACTACTGATATCAATTATATTAAAGTATTATATGAAAGTTTAATAACGCCACAATATAGGTACAGAAAGAGGAAAGTACCAGCGGAATATCAATGCCTCCACACTCAATAAAAGCACAATCATCATTCTCTGCTAGAAATAAAGACCAAATAGACATGATTAATGCAGAACTTCTCATTTATGAGTGCTCAAGTCAGTCCAGATCCAGACTCTTATAGACAGCCCTGTTTAATCCTCCACAGATAATGCACGTTAAAATGATCATGCGGACTGCAGAGATTTTTGTTCCTGTTTCTCCTTATTATTTTATGGTGAGGCTGCAGGTCGAGGATGAATATTGCATTATTTTGAATGATATTTTTGTGGTTATTCTTTATGAGCTGCCTGTTCTTGGCGGGTTTTATCCTGTGTCAGAAATTCACTTTTATTTTGCCCTCTGGACTCGACTTTCAGAGGCGTTTTTACCTTTATGAGGACATATTTTCTAATCGTATAAAAATGATACGCTGTCTCACCCATGTATGTCAAATACACAAAATCCTGATCTGAATAATTAGATTCAGAATTTATTACCTCTCACCCAAATAATTAAACTCATATTTTATGTGATAATATGTAATTATTCCCAATAGTGTGTTATGAACAACACAAGAACAAAGATGATTAAAAAGGCCTATTTTGTGCTGAACCTTATTTCTGAATCTATCCATCCATCCATCCATCGCATTGATGCTTTCTATTATTAACTGAAATGTCATAATTATATTATTATGATTATTATTATAGCATAGTTACACACTTAAAATGCCATTATTTACATTTATATTTACATTTATTCATTTGCCAGACGCTTTTATCCAAAGCGACTTACAATTGAGGAATACAACAAGTGATTTACCGTAAGTGGGCATAGACATGAGAAGTGCCTGTTATACAATGTTTCAGTCTTCATTCAAAGTAGTGAAAGCTAGGACAGGAAGGGAAAAGGATAGTAAGAGAACAGGAAAAGTGAAGGAATGTATATATATATATATTATTATTATTATTTTTTATTTTTTTGAGGAGGCAGTTAGATGCTCACAGAAAAGAGGAGATTTCAGTTGTTTCTTTTGAGGGATTTGGCTGACCGGATGGAGTTAGGTCATTCCACCAACAGGGTATGGTGAAAGAGAACATCCTGGAGAGTGATTTTGTGCCTCTCTGCAATGGGACCACGAGCCGCCACTCATTTACCGACCACAGGCTTCTGGAGGGGATGTAGACAGTTAGGAGCCCATATCTGCTCTGCAGGCATGCACCAATGACGTGAACTTGATGCAAACCATGAATGGTAGCCAGTGCAGAGAGATGAAAAGCAGTGTGACATGGGCTTTGAAAACAAGACGTGCTGCTGCATTTTGTATCATTTGCAGAGGACTGATTGCACATGTTGGGAGTCCAGCCAGAAGAGCATTGCAATAGTCCAGCCTAGAAATGACAAGAGCTGGGATGAGAAACTGTGTTGCGTGTTCTGTTAGAAAGGGTCTGATCTTCGTGATGTTGTATAGTGCGAACCTGCATGATCATGCTGTTTTTGCAATATGACTTTTAAAGGTCAGCTGATCATCAAGGATCACCCCAAGATTCCTGGCTAAACCCGATGGGATTATCGTTGATTAGCTCAGTTGCACCCAACTGGTGCTGTACTGATGGAGTGGCTAGGAAGATGAGAAGCTCTGTCTTTGCCAGGTTGAGTTGCAGGTGATGTTCTTTCATCCATGCTGAGATGTCCTTCAGGCAGTCTGAGATCCAAGCAGGTACCGTTGGATCATTTAGTTGAAATGGGAGGTGGAGCTGTGTGTCATCAGCATAGCAATGGTAGGAGAAACCATGTGCCTGAATGATGGGTCCCAGTGATATAGTGTATATAGAGACGAGGAGGGGTCCAACAATTGATCCCTGAGGAACCCCAGTGACCAGTTGATGTGATTTGGACAGTGATGGGAATAACGGCGTTATAAATAAACGACGTTACTAACGGTGTTATTTTTTTCAGTAACGAGTAATCAAACGAATTACTGTTTCCCCCGTTACAACGCCGTTACCGTTACTGACAATAAAATGTGGCGTTACTATATTATATTATTAGAATTTAATTTTTCAGTTCATCTGAATGGATGCGTAGTGAAGCTGTATTTGACGTACCATAAACTCTAGTGTGAAGCGCACGACTCGCCTCGCTTTCTCTCACATACACACATGCAAAGAAAGATACAGAGCAAGAGAGTCTTTCATAACATGCAGAATTGACGCACTACATGTAAACGATATTCTTTGTTGTATTTTCCTGTCAAAATAACGGAGTACCTTTCTTCAGCTTTTAAGAGCTGCCGGTTTCTCTGGTAGTGGGCGGAACTAATGCGCAAACGACAATCTCATTGGCTGGCGCTCACCTATTATCGTCCCTGTTTTGATTTCAGCAAATCAATTAGAACGAACGCAGACAACGTGATTAATATTCATGAACCCAGCAGCTCATTAATCCTTAGTGCGTTTTATATGGATGACAAATATGCATTCATACTTGGTTATTCTAATTACTAAAGTTCTATCATCATATAATATTAAATTATAATGCTTGACTGACTGATACTAAGTGTCAGTAGATAAATAATGTAGATTAATGTACAATATTTTATAATAATAATTTATCCTATTTAGTGTCCATTTCATTAATTTAACATATTTAATATTGGGGGCATCCAAAGTTATTTGACATTTGAACATTTTTTAAAAACTAATTTCCCTGGTAATTAGTTACTTTTATAATGATGTAACTCAGTTACTATTTGTGAGAAGTAACTAGTAACTATAACTAATTACTTTTTTAAAGTAACGTGCCCAACACTGGATTTGGATACCTCTCTTCCCCAATACACCCTGAATGACCTACCAGTGAGGTACGTCTTACATTTACATTTACATTTATGCATTTAGCAGACGCTTTTATCCAAAGCGACTTACATTGCATTCAAGTTACAGTTTTTACATTTTATCAGCTCTTGCTTTCCCTGGGAATCGAACCCATGATCTACTATTTGAGCTACAGGAAAGCGTCTTAAACCAGTGGAGTGCAGTTCTGGTGATGCCCAGCGATGAGAGGGTGAACAGAAGGATTTGATGATTAACAGTGTCGAATGCAGCAGATAGGTCTAGCAGAATGAGAAGTGAAGATTTGGACTCAGCTCTTGCACTCTGTAGCGCTTCAGTGACTGAAAGCAAGGTGGTTTCAGTTTAATGGCCACTTTTGAATCCGGACTGGTTATTGTCCAGCAAGTTGTTCTGTGAGAGGAAGGAAGACACTTGATTGAACACAACGCGTTCAAGTGATTTTGCTATGAACGGGAGGAGAGAGACGGGTCTAAGTGAAACGTCTAGAGTCCGTTTTTTGAGCAGTGGGGTTACCCGAGCCTGCTAAGAATGCAGTGCGGAAAATGCCTCTGAGAAGAGATGTGTTGATGATGTGGGCACTATAATTATTATTAATAATTAAATATTATACATATTATAATAATAAATCATTTTAAATATATATATATATATATACATATATACAGTATATTATAATAATACAATATTATTTTTATTTTAGCATAGAAAAATCAAAGCTGAAATGTGTGACTTTTTCTGTTATTTAATGAAATGTCACATTACATTATTATACAAGTAGAAATATAATCTAAAATAATCTTTCACAATGTGCATCTTCTATTATGTTTTTGCCAGACAGAGAAAGCAAGGCAATATCATTTTCTCTTATACTCCTTTAATAAGCACCTGTTAGATGAAATAACAGCAGACTGTTTTAATATCTGCACTGGAAACAGACATTAGAAGGAAGAGACTGACAGTCATGAATCCATCAGACACTCGGACAGCATGAAGTCAGATCAGTGTGTTATTGGCTCTTCATGGCAGCAGACACCAGTCGTGTGTTTGTGTTTGGCAGAGGAAATGAGCTGTTTATAACACTTTTCTTGCATGTGAAATTTCTGACTGCTCTCTTCAGATGTGAAATCAGGTCACGATGGGCTTTCATCATCTGCCATCTCATTTCATCTCTCACAGGATCAAACCTGTGTCAAAACGCCCTGAGATATCAAATTACAATTCACTTCAAAGTCATATATGATTAACCTCGATACCATGTTATATCTAAGATGAATTTAATCTCATTCAGGTGAATTATTACACATTTACCTTTGATTATGATCCCAAAGTTATTTGTTAAAGAAATAGTCCACACAGAAATTAAAATGCTGTTGGGCCTTAAAACCTGAAAACGTGTTATTATTATTTTAAAATAATTATAGTCAGAAATTATAATAGTTATTATGTATAATTATTAAAGTATTTTTTAACATACTAAATATAATTATTATTACTTATTTATTATTTGTAACATAAAGGGTTAATTGTAATTTAATTACAATCAAACAAACAAATAAAAAGCACTGCAGAATCAATCAAATTAAATTAATAAAAAATAAATAAAGTATTAAAAAGATTATGTAATATCTACATACATAAATCCATTACTTGAAACAAAATACGTTAACTGAAATAAAAAGAAAAAAAAAAGAAAAATGAACTGAAATAAAAAATATGATTTTATTTCAGCTAGTTGCTATTCTTTAAGTTTAACTTAAAGTACAGAAAAAGAAAAAGAAAAAGAAAAAGAACTGTCAGACTTGTTCCCCATACCCATATTTGGTCCTTCCTGTTTCCTGTTCCAGTCTTCTTATTAGTTCATACTCCTCACCTGTTTCAGTTCTTCCTTGTTTGATTTCCTAGTGTTCTTAAGCCCTGTGTTTCCCGGTTTCCCACGTCCGGTATTGTTTGTCTAACCCCCGTGCTCCATGTTTCCTGGTGAAAACTTCAATAAAAGGAATATTGATTGTTATCCTCGTCTCCTGCGTTCTCCTTGCTCAACGTGACAAAAACTAGTACTAAAACTAAAATTATTAAATTAGCATAAATTATTATAATTAAATTATTTTATATATATATATATATATATGACCCTGGACGACAAAACCAGTCTTAAGTGTAAATTTTTCAAAATTGAGATTTATACCCGATCTGAAAGCTAATCTTTCCATTGATGTATGGTTTGTTAGGATCGGACAATATTTGGCCGAAATACAACTATTTGAAAATCTGGAATCTGAGGGTGCAAAAAAATCTAAATATTGAGAGAATTGCCTTTAAAATTGTCCAAATGAAGTTCTTAGCAATGCATATTACTAATCAAAAATTAAGTTTTGATACATTTACAGTAAGACATTTACAAAATATCTTCATAGAACATGATCTTTACTTAATATCCTAATGATTTTTGGCATAAAAGAAAAATCGATAATTTTGACCCATGCAATGTATTTTTGGCTATTGCTACAAATATACCCCAGCGACTTAAGACTGCTTTTGTGCTCCAATATATTGCTTTAAATATTACTACTAATAAAATATTACTAAAATATTACTTTAAAATTAAAGTGAAAACAGAAAATATAAATACAATCTAATTCAAAATATTAACAAAAACTATAATAGTTTATCAATGACCCTAAAATAACTGCCAGTATCATTGTGACATATTATTGAGACCGTGATTTTGCATACATCTATATGCTTCATTAATCACTCTGAAAATGAAGCAGATGACATAATTGTTATTTTTTGCTGCACTGTTCTTTCACATTTGGGACGAACGCAGGTATTTTGTGAGAGAAAGGGAGAGTGAGTGTCATCATCAACAGTGTTCAGAGGTGCATTAGTATGCATGAAACACCTTGAACGAGAGATGAGACTGACAGATCCCAAATGAAAGTCAGGACAAGAATCCATCCATCCGGCTCTTTAAACAATTAATACACGCATCAGCATCCTCGCTCTGTTTCTTCAAACCTCCTTCCACGCATCTGAGCGCTTTATGATATCTGATGAGCATCTGAGAGACGACAGCGTCATCAGAAATACTGAGCTGCATCATTCCCATCATGTAATATGCGGGTAATGTTACTAAAGCATGCATGTGTTTGTTTTGCTGTGCTTTAACTTTAATGTTTAAGGCTGTGTTTCATATGCTCATTAAGCTACTAAATTACAGAATGTTAATAAAGCTAATAAAACATAATGTGCTAAAAAATAACTGAAAAGTATGTTTTTCTATCATTTAAGCCTCACCAAACCAGACTTACTGAAATAAAAGTAATAGTATGGAAATAAAACAAGTAATAAAGATACTTAATGTTTTAACTTATATTCAGTTGATTCATCTGCCACAATAATGTGGTATAATGTCTTACATTGCATTAATTTGGGAGCTTTTCTGACCAAATAATGACTTTATAAATTAATTGTATTCATTCATTACATTTATTAATTAATTATAATATAATGTTATCAAGTAATTAAATTGTTTTCACAATTTGTTGACTCACAATTTTTTAAAGCATATGATAGCTTGCTTTTCCCACCCTTAAAGACAGGTTATAGTATAAACTAATGGCATTTATGATTATAAACATCTAAAAATGACTAAAGGCAATTCAAATTATGTTATTGAAACTTTAGATTATATATTACATTGATTTATTTTGATAAAAGTCACGCCCAGCATTTGACCATTAAATAAATAAATAAATTCTGCATGGTTGTAATTTACGGACAAAACGATTATAGTTCAGCCATTGAAATAGATGGGAAATGTGTCATTATTTACACAGTTCACAGTTTTATTTACAAAAAGGACAGAATACACTCTAAAAGTTGCATGCCAATTTTAATATTTGATAATAGGGCTTGTTTTGGTAATGACCGATGTTTAAACAAATATATTGAGTGAATAATTCAATGACTTACTATATGTGTAATGCTGTGCCTGCAGAAAGAGTTTGAGAGAATGAATCAGCAAACAAATCTGTTTGGTAAATGGAATCAAATGTTTCAAACCCCTGGGATGAATCAAATCCTTCAGTCTAGACTCTCAGGTCTCAGTCTGGCAGTTCACAGACACACAGGCAGGTTCTGGACTGGTCTGGTCTAGTCCTCCCACTCTCACTCTTTCATGCAGTCTGAGCCATGATTGGTCGAAACACATTCATTATTTACTGAAGCAGCGATGCATGTCCGACCCGACCGACACGCTGCTGTTGCTGCGGATGAGAATTGTGGGAAATCATATAATTGCTTCTTTCACTAACAGTAAAGAGACTCACTCCATTTATCTCTCTCTCTTTATAATTGCTCTGCAGATGCTGTTATTTTCTTTCTGTAAAAGAATATTACAAGAAAACAGGAAAAAAAAAATACTAAATTAATTTCCTTTTAATGAAATCTTTCTTCAGACAGTGTACTGCTTTAATCTTACATACTATATCATCTCATTTACACACAAACAGCATTTAATGAAACACATGCCTTCAGTAACTCCTCATTTGACGGATCTATGCGTATAAATTAAGTAAAGAAAAATAAGTAAAAGTGTTTAAATTTAGTTGCTCAAACAGGAAGAACCACAATCAAAGAATAATATTGTGCCCTAATGAGATAATTTCCACTAAAAGTAACACACGTGCATAACTTGGACACACTTTCTGATTTCACTAATTATGATTCATTAAACTGTGTGATTTAATGCAGATAGATCTGGTTTATCTGAATGCTTTAGACATATGAAAGGAAAAGCCATAGGAAAGCCACTACCAAACCGTGACAAGTCTGATGTGTCATAAAACAGGCCACTATCAAGTATTTATAGAATCATGAAATGTGTTATTAGTGCTGTACAGCATCATTGCTCATTTTACTTAAAAATCTGAGTATGATCGTTACGGTTGGGGCAAATTTACACTCAATGGATTCATTATGATTCAGGAAAAAAAAAATCACAATTAAAAAAAGCAATTTAATTTAATATTCATATAAAAAACAGCAGCTGTGGTTGCCGGAATTCTACCGTAAAAAATACGGTAACAACATTTTAGGTTTTACGGTTTTAACTTACATTTACAGTTAAATACCGTAATTTCGTGAACTGATATAATGTTAATATACCGACCTATTAAAGTACTGAAATCTGTTTTGTACCTTAGAAATACACTGATAACCACCAAATGCAGGTGGTGATGAGAAAGTCACATGATGAACCAAAGCCATCACAAGCAACTTTTAAATAATAACGTATATAGAAGGTGCATAGTGTCATTCACACAAGCATTAAACACCATCATGGTGAGACTCATTAAACTGAAATATGCAATAAACATTAATTTAACAACATTAGATGTACCATTCAACCCTAATAAACATAACTGATAAGAAAAAAAGTAAGAAGAAACTATATAATAAAGAAAGTTATTTCAAAGAAAAAACATCAAATTCAAACAAAATGTGAAATGCAACGCAGGGAATTCTAGGAACGTCAGTTTACGTTTTTTCCCTGTAAATTTTACAGGAACTTACCGTTAACCATTTAACAGGTTTTTACCGTTAAAATCACGGTCATTTTTTTACAGTGTACTGTAGTTTATTGCCTTGTTTCCGTGTATCTTGGATTGCCTTCATCCCGCCATTTCGAACTCTGTTTATACCTAGTTTGAACTATTGCTCATGTACTACCCCTCTTCTCAAGCCCTCTGGATATCGTTCACCGATCAATGACCCATGCTTGCCCTAGGATTACTCTGTGTCATGCCCATGCCATACCTGTTTGCCGTTGTTTGACCCTGCCTGTGTTTATGACCATGTCTCTGTCTAAATAAAGCCTTGCAAATGGATCCGTACGTCTCACGTCTTGTTGACACTGTTACAATAACTCATTTTAAAACATTTTAAACCGCAATTCCGTGTGCTTTTCTGAAGCTCAAACAGTACAGCATGGTGCTCTCAACACCAAAATTATGGATTCAGTTTCTAGCCTACTGAACATGCATGAATCTCCAATGCATTGTATGTTTCTTCAAATGAAAGCATCTGTGAAATTTAATGTATAAATTTAAACACCCTCAGAGGGAAGTTGAGAAACTGACAACAAAACACATCAAAAATGTTTTTTGTTTTGTTTTGTTTTGTTTTGTTTATGAATCTCTGGAGCTGCATTTAGCATAGAAATATACTGGGAAACTGCAACCCCCCAAAAACCCATAATCAATTTAATATAAATTTTGTACACACACTGAGTCGACACTGTGCATGCATGTTCATGACCCTAAATCAGAAATACTCAGTAAATATCTAGAAAAACATCATGGGTTAACCGGCATTTCCAACAACTCAAAAATGAAATGGATCAAATTGACTCTTGCTGCTGATTTGAATGACGATGCTTCCCGTTTTAAGCGTCAGTTGATGGACTTTCATTTTTAACCAGAAATGTGCACACTGCTTTTCTGATGTTCATAAAGTTTTCCGTGTCTTTTTCCTGTGTCACCTGAAATGTGTCCGTTTTGAACCATTGTGGTGAGACACATGTGGAAAAAATAAACGATCAATTGTGGGACTATTCTGTCATGAATGACATATCATTCATTTCCAAACTTTCTACCATCCGTTACTGTAAATGAAATTACTGGTTGAAATGTCCTGATCTTTTTACACACGCTTTTAGTCCATCCGTCCATGAACTGGATCTCCAAGTGCTCAGAACTGGTCGCTGTCTGTGTGGACCGGTTCCAGAATAAATCACTGAGGCATTTTTGTCCCGTCCATTGCTTATCACTGATATTTCCAGAACTGTGCAGCATGTCCATGTCCGAAAAACGAAAGCATCATTCAAATTCTGAATGGATTATAGCCTAGAAAACACACAAAAGCGCTCCCTTTATGATCACTAAAAGCATCACTCATCAAAGCTCATCTCGATCTCACAAAGTTCCATTATAATCAAGCTCTCTAAACTACACAATGAATCTCTTATTTACATCACGTCTGCACACGAGTGCAAAACTCCGGCGCTTTCAGCGGTGAGTGAATCCCCCCCCCCCCATTATATCAAAAAGTTTTTTTTGTGTTTGTGTTTGTAGCAACCACACAGTATTGTAGTCATCAAATACAATAAGTAAAAAAATGTATACACGTGTTCATTTAGTTAGTGAAGTGACATGATATAAAACAACATTTATTTATAAATCCTTCAGTAAGACAGAGGAGCTGTGGAATCAGAGGATCCAGATGAGGTCACGACCTGCAGTCCATCGTGATTCTGGTCGAGTTGGGCTCGTGTTGAGAGTCCGGTTCTTAATGGGTGTACAGCGGGTCAGAGCAGCTGAGAGCTCATCTGATCCACAGCGTCTCACACAGACACACCTGAAGATGTTCTGACGCTCGTTACTGGCCGCTCCGGATAGCTGACGGACTCTCCGCTGGGCTTCAATTACTGCACTCCACGTTACGCCTGTGTCAGTGTGTGTGTGTGTGTGTGTGTGAGAGAGAATCACATGTGTGCTCTTGAGCGAGTCCATAATACATGTCTGAATGTGTGTTTGCTGCCCGGTGAGGTGGATGAACCGAGCCGAGTGTCTGGCAGCGCTGACCTTCAGTTCTGGTGAAGATGGTGAGGAGGTTTTAAAACCACTTTGATCCGTTTTCTGACTCTGCAGCTTTCTGGATCCGAATGGCCTTCCTGTTATTCAGTGAAATAGAGTCAACTGCTTTAGAGCAACACCAACTTATGCTGAATTAAACGCAGCGGCGAGGACTTTCACAATGCACTGGAAGAAAACTGAAAAATATAAAACATATGCCATTTATCTGCAGAGCTGGTAGACTACTTACAAACTGTAGTCCGTTACTAATTTCAAATTACATGATAAAAATTTTTGTTAGTAACGTAATGCATTATTTTGCACATTTTAGATAATTGGACTAGTTTTTGATTACTTTTAGATTACGTTTGACCTAACTCATTTATCATATTTATTTAAGTAGTATAATCTTGCACCGTACTGATATAAAAATACAAAAATAAATAAAATATATTCTATACATTGTTATTAATAACATGACATGCATTAAACATTACATTATGTCATGGTTTCCCAAACTAGGGTTTTGAAGGAATTGCTGGGTGTTTGTAAGTTTAATGAAAATCGAATAATTCATTCAATCATAAAAAATATAAAATTTATTTATAATAACACTCAAAACAAAACTCTTAGTAAAAAAAAGATGAAATATTTTTTGTTTGCCTGAATGTCATGTGACCATTAACTAATGTCAGATAACCGTGAACATGCAAATATTCATAACATTCAAAAACAGGCAGGAAGGCCAGAACAGGGCAGAGCACGGCAGATGACCCCACTGACAGACCAGGCAGGACTGCAATGAAGAGCACAGAGAGGTTAGTATTGGCATTTATGACCGTAACAGGACAGGCAGACAGTTCAGCAGCAATCTCCCTGGAAGCGGCAGGACAGGTTAACAGTTCAGAGAGAACCTCATGAGTGGACTCTGAAGTTTCCCGGACTGGAGCGGGCTCAGGAGTGGACTCTGAGAGCTCCCAGACTTGAACGGGCTCAGGAGTGGACTCTGAGGGCTCCCAGACTTGAACGGGCTCAGGAGTGGACTCTGAGGGCTCCCGGACTCGAGCAAAGCAAGGAGCTTGGATGGAGCCGGCAGGGCAAGGATCACGGTTGGCGCTGACAGGACCAAGAGTCTTGGCCAGAGCCAGCAGAGACCCTTCCTCCATGACAGCGAGAGCTGACGGCTCCGTGGCGGCCTCCATGGCCAAGACAAGAAGAGCGGGCCACTGTTCTGTGGCAGGCTGTTCTCGAGAAGGTACCTCAGGGATCTCTGGGACCACCGGAGTCGGGTCCTCCAGGACCACCAGACTTGGGACCACCGGAGTCAGATCCTCTTGGACCATCAGACTTGGGACCACTGGAGCTTGTAGGGTGAAGGAAATCCTTCTCCTCCTCCGCTTATGAGAACGTGGTTACCTTGACGAGATGGCCACCTCATCAGTCGCTGCAGTGCTCTCGGACACCTCTGAGGACACTGCAATGATTAAGTCCACCCCAGTAGAAGCTGCAGCAGTCCTGTAGGGGAGGCTGCAATGGGCTCGGCCACCTCTGGGAAGGTGGCAGATGAGGTGGACTCATTCCTCCTCCCTCTCCCCGAAGGAGTCATCGGAGGACTGGGGACTTGGCAGTCTGTGAGTAGAAGCGGGGAGGTAGCCACCACCTCCCTCACGATGGTACATGAAACCCACAAACTGCCAGAATGTTAAAATCCCCAGCATTCCCATCTCCCAGGCACAGACAGGCTCGTTAAGGCAGTTGTTAAAAAGGTCCTTTAATGCAGCGCGGTTTAGATCAAGCCCCTCCGCTGCTGTCAGAAACTCAAGTGCAAACTCCTTGATGGTGGTGTTCTTCCGTTGAAGAGAAAGGAGCTTGCTATATCTTCCAGCTCTTTCACGAGCGGAGCGATGAGAGCCAGAAGACGGGAACAGAAAGATGCCTATCTTCTGCGGAGTCCTCTTAGTGCCTGGTTTGTTCTGTCACGTTCGGGGTGGAGAGATGAGGCAAGGACTCAAAGATGCAGGAACTGGGCTCTTTATTAATAGTAAAAAAAAAACTAACAAAAACTACCATGAGGGGGAAAAACAGCCAGGAAGGCCAGAACATGCCACAGCACGACAAGGCAAGGGAAGACTCAGGGCTGGAGTGGGATCCATTTTCAGCCCAGGAGTGTAAGACCAGCCCACCACCTGTCCCCCTCACACCCCCTCACACCCCCTCCCACCGTGGTGGAATCTGGATAAATGAAGTGACAGATTTGTTCTTACTATCCTGTTATATTTATTTTTGACATGTTTCAATAAAAAATATGAATAATGTAAATATGGCCATAAATATCAATAACAAATCACGTACTGAGTTTTCTGCAACAAGTAGTCCAACTGTTACATTATGAAAAAAATGGTTTGCATTCAAACGAAAGTAGTGCAGTAAGAAATATACTTTTTGCACTATTGTTTTTTTTTTTTATATCCACGTCAATGTAATAAAAAAAAAAAAAAAAAAGTTCAATTCAAAATTGAAAACTGCCAAACAGTCATCAATAACTAAATGGAAAATCAGGAAGCATCTCGAAAGAAAGAACGAAAAAGAAAGAACAGGCTAAAATCACTTACATTTAATTGAAACAGACAATCAATAGAAAAAACCTAAACTGAATAAAAAAAATCCTTCAATGTAAGTCAGTTTGGATAAAAGCGTTTGCCAAATGCATAACTGTAAATGTTGCTAGTCACTGTACGCTGAGTCACCAGTTCACGTGTGCTCGTTTGTCTTCTTGAAAAAAATATTTGTCAGTTTGGCACATTTGGCCGCCTCATCCTCCAATGCCTTTCTTTTTTTTTTAACCTGGCTTTTTTTTAATTTTTTTTTTACTATCCATTTTATTCTTCCCGCGATTAGCGCACTCTCGCTAACTCACACCACAGCATTAATGGTTTCATTTGTCTCTATGGCAACGACCTGGGACACGCGCTTGTGTAGAGGAAGAGAGAGAGAGCGCGCGCTCTGACAACAAAAAACGTCACATTTTAATGTTAAATTCAAATCTAGTGATATTAGCTTATAGTTATCAGCCACACAGTAACTTAAACACATAGACGTTATTCTGTGTATGTAAAAAAAAATTAAATACATTTTAAAAAAAGCAGTCTGCCGGCCCAATTTATGAGCAGGGCAGAGCGGCCCACCCGGAATTTCACATTTTGAATGGAGGTGATGTTGTGGCCTTACTCCCGACAGGTTTTGGGAAAAGTTTAATTTACCAACTGTTACCGATCGTCAGCGAGAAACTGGGGAGGCCAAAGTTCGGCAAAGCGATAATTGTGATTGTGTGTGATGTGATTACTTCACATAATCTGAAAAAGTTGTTCACAGCCATCTTCACTCCGGTGTTTCGCTCAATGGTTTTGTTTTCGCCGCATACCTGTGTTTACAGCGGAAGTTCGAGGCGGCTGAGCCTTTATTTTAAAAAGGGTGTTCAAAAAATGGGTGTATGCAAGCAATATTTTTGAAAGGGTGTTTGTTTGTTTGTTTGTTTGTTTAAGACAAATTTACACTGAAGTTTCAAACAGAAAATAGTAACTACTTGCAAAATAGTATGGGCCCAAAAGTAGGCGTCGTAAGTGAGAAACAAATCGGGAAGGCAGAACCTGATGTGAAAATATTTTTATGTGTAAGCCAAATGAAGAGCATGCATACAAACCTTTTGGTGTCCATATACCAGTAATGCAATTAATTCAACATAGTTTATTTACAGCTTTATTTACAACAGCAGTTTAATTTAATTTATAATAACAATAATAATAATAATACTATTTATTTATTTATTTATAGATACAAATGTTTTATACATTTGTTTATAGGAAGATTTTGGTTGTACTTTCACATTTAGGACCATTAAATGAACATCTAACTGAAGCCCAATTTCTGTAACATTTTAAGGACCATCTGTGTGACACAATGTTCGTTATAAGCACAGTCTGCTTGCAGCCTGATTTTTTGCATAAGTCAGAAAGCTAACTGTATGCAATTTC
The DNA here is from genome assembly GCF_012432095.1 of Onychostoma macrolepis. NCBI lineage: Eukaryota > Metazoa > Chordata > Actinopteri > Cypriniformes > Cyprinidae > Onychostoma > Onychostoma macrolepis. The sequence continues at coordinate 2,886,944 of NC_081161.1, read as the reverse complement.
AGTCACAGCTATAGAGTTGAGCAATATTTGATTAAAAACTGCTGAGCTATAACTTTTTTTAATAGAAAACATTTTCTAGGGAAATGACTTTGTCTTGATTAAACTGAGTTCTTGTGTAGTGTATTGTTTGTGAATGATCTGATCAGTGTGTATGAGATATAATTTCATCAGATTGCTATGTGATGTTATTTGTATCTGCTCTGTCGTCTCTTGCTGGTCTTCTTTATTCAGTATTACTAAAGTGTTATTAAATCCACGGTCTGTGTACTTTTAACAATCAAAATCAACAATGTATTATCTAAGGGTATGACACAATAGCAATGCTGAAGTGATCGATTATAATGGAGGCATTATTTACTAACCCATTACTTTATGCATATTCAACTAGTTTCATATCCCTGAGAGATCTGCTGTTGTCTTTTAATGTAGCACACACACACACACACACACACAAACACATATTAAACATGGATAAAATTGATACTTTGCATCACAGGAATAAATTACATTTCAAAATATATTCACATAGAAAACAGTTATTTTAAATTACAACAATTTCAGAATTTTACTGTAATTTTGTTCAAATAAATGCAGGCAGAAGATACTTCAAATGTTCAAAAACATTTAAATCTTTGAACGTTTGAACTTTAGTGTATAAACACACATCCATACAGTATATGGCCATATATATATCATTCCTGTATTTTTACATGGAAATGGAAAACTGGCAGGAAAGACAGGGGAAAACACATACTCTACACACACAAATCCAATAAAGCAATCCACAAATAAGTGATGATTTGCAAATGCAGATCCATTAATCAATTTGTGAATGTAAAAATATTCAAACATTTGAACACACCTGTTTCTTATCAATCATGTTTTGCATTTGTGAATCACATTTTGTGAATGCAAATTAGCTTGTGCATTTCAAAATCATACGTTTTGGATATATTTATATTGACTTTATAAGGACTAGATTATTAACTCTTTACACACTTTAGTGAGTTCATATTTTGATTGTTTATATTTGTGATTTCCTCCATCTAACTTAAAACATGTTCTGCATGTCCCTGTGTGTCAGGGTTTGCGGGGACGAATGAGCGAGGAGACAAGGGAATCTTCCAATCAAACAGCCTTTATTTATCAAAGGTGCTAGGAAGCATCCAACGGGGTGAAGACATATAACAGCAGACACCAGACTCAGGGAACACAGGGCTTATAAACAGGAGTAAACTAGATAATAAATAACACACGGCTGGGGACTAATAAACTGATAACCCTAAACAGGGACAGGAACAGGAACTAATCAAATATGGGCACGAGAGGAGGGGAAGCACAAGACACACGTGACACTGTGTGAATGAATGGTGCGGTTTCGTCTAACTCAAACTCACGTGACGCTTGCAGTGTTTTCAGCGTCTGCATCTCCTAACATTGAGCTCAACACTCAATATATGAGGACATGAACATACAAACTTCATCTCCAGAGCTGCTCTGAAAGTCACTTGAGCAGCTTTATATAATTTCATTTGAGAACAAAATAAATAAATACTACCATCAAATACACACTGAAACTGAAAGTAAAACTGAAAGACCTTCACGACAACCCATCAAAATAAAAGTCTGGTTTAACTTGAAGAAATGATGACCAAAAAATATTACCACTGTATACTAAAATGCAATTCTCAAAGTAATTAATAATAATAATAAGAATTTTAAGTAATATCATGCAACCAATGATTTTTTTCTTTAATTTATACAGTTCTGTTGTGCATCATCTTGCTTAAAAATGCAATGTTTTGTTGGAAATTAATTTCATTTGATTACATTTTAAAAGATTGATCAAGCTTTATTAATTCATTTCATTAGACACAATTGTTATGATACATTTGTACTGAATCATAAAACACAGAAACAAGATAAAAATGAAAATAAATAAAAAATAAATAAAATAAATTAGGGAAAAATCAAATGTATATCATGGCAATTAATCTTATGCTGTGGAGTTTAATTATGAAAAAAAAAAACAGGTTCTGTTTACATTCATTCACAAGGTCTAAAAAACATGTGGAAAGTATTCCCCTCCTCATTAAAAGTAAATGAATAAATATGAATATGAAAAAAATATATATATTGTTATAATATTTTGGCCTCATTGCCCAGCCCTAGTATGAAGTTCTCACTGGGAGAATATTTGAACACACTCAGGATTTTGGTCCGCTGGTTGTTCTTGTTGTTGTTAAATAACAGGACAATCTAAGGCGGTGTGAGCATCTATACAGTTTCACTGAAGTGTCCTCCAAACTGGAGCTCCATAAAGACCCGGTCCAGGATGTTCTCTCTAGTCTTCTGAATGGCTCATGCACCGTTATTTCAGACACGGTGACAGAAACATCTCGTGGAAGGCCTCTTTCCTTTTCAACACTCCTTCAGAAGAGCGAGTGAATCATTTCTGCCATGTTCGGGCCGTGGTGGAGTGGCTGCTCTCTGAATGTTCTCCTCCACTAAAGAGCAAATTAGCACAAACAGAACGCAAGTCACTTCAGACTCCCCACAAACTTTAAAGTCCAAATCGTTTCCCCAAGTGCAACCTCACGCTGGCTTGCAATCTTCGATTTTCAAAGCGCCTAAGTCTTCCGCCATCTGCTCCTCAGATGAAAGAGAGAAAGATGAAAAAGTGGAGTGCCACTCGGCCGCTCTCCGCAGACATCGAACCAATTACGGTCCGTTTTGACTTCTGATGGCAGGAGAACTGGCAGCTAGCTCTGCCTCGCTCATCCGGGCATCATTGTTTTGATGTGCTGTGCTGCTAGACCTTTTCTCACTCAAAACAGAGCAACTTTAATCTTTCTTATTGCATTTCATCACACATTCACATTTGAGGCCTCAGGTTCGGCTTCAGATTGACTCTAATCACACAGTTTCACTGCCCGAGCGCCGGAGACCCTTAAAAAAGAGACGTCCGGAAATCCAGTTCATTGTGTATCTACTGAGATGAGCTGTAAATATTTGTAGCCTGGTGACCTACAGGATCTCATTAGTATTTGTGTCTGAAATGCCAATGCAAATTAAAAATATGAATAATTATGAATACCCTTGTGAAAAGGATGTTTATGTTTAAAAAGAGTACTAATGGAAATAACATACTTTAAAAGAATACTTAAGTGAAATGAATGTAACCTTGTCAGACATTTTGCAATTAAATGAAAGTATTTTGATTAAAATGTATATTTATATTAAATGCAGTTAGCTGAACTTTAAAGTGCTTTTGACGCATTTAAATACATCTTTATATATAACTTTATAATTACTTCTATTGTGTTTGAAATATGGCTCAAATACTGCTGAATGTACTGACAAGCATTTATGATAAACTAAAATAGACGTTAATGTCATTTTTATTGTAACTTAAATATATTTGCAATGATGAAATTGCAATTTAGTAAATTTAAAATGTATAAATTAAAACGTAATATTGAGTAACACTTAAAATAATCAAGTACTTTACATGTGCTTTAGAATGTTAGTCGACACATAAGTGTACAAAAGATTATTAAAAAAAATCTAATTTGCTTTCATTTAAACCTTTTAATTTGACATTATTTACTCTTTAAAACGCTACTTAAGTGTGTTTAGAAACAGTCATGAAATTGTTTCTCTTTAAGTCACTTAAGCGGTCTATTATCTCATTGATAATATTATTTGAAAGTACAGTTTTTTAAAAATACCCTTTTAAGATTTGAAGTACACTACAAATACATATTCACCACAACTGAATGTATATAAGAAAAACAATAAATAAATGAAGATATGTTGATGTTATAAGTATGCAGAAGCTTATTACACAGCTACATACCAAATAAATACACTGACTTGACATGTTAATTTGACTTGAAATTGCTATATTTGAGATGAAAGAGAGCACAGAGTGTCACTGAACTCAATCTCTGCTCTACAGTCGTTGCTTTTGTCCATCTGTAAAGTTATACAGCAACATGTTTCTGTTATAGATGCTGTCGGTGCTGTAAATTTCAAGTTCACCTGTCTGAGCACACAGATGTCGGGATGCTGTCACTGCGGTTGCTCGTGTTTATAGTTTGGTGACAGGATCATAACACCTGTGTTCATACTGTCTTGTTGGGGGTCTTTGTGAGAGCGTGAGGTTTCGGTGAGTCTCTGGGCTGCTCTCTCTCTCCCGTCTGTGTTTTGAACATGTCTGGATCCTGACACATCAGTCTACTTCGGTTGTGGTTTTCATGTTGGGATCCTGACATCCATATTCTGTTTTTGTCTGTCTTGTGTGTAATGTTTTCTGTTGGAGCACATGGCTTGTGTTGATGTTTGCTTGCCATGTGCTCCGCTGTCCTGTATCTTCTGTCCTCTATCCATAATAACGCTTCCTCCAGTGAAAAGTAGTCTGGTCTGGATCAGGAGAGAAATCTGCACAGATCAAGCACTGTTTACAAGACAAAACAGTCCAGAACAGCTCTAAACAAATATGTGTGTGGATTTGGATGTGAGAGACAACATTATAATGGATTATGGACTCATATTTTAGTTTCAAGTTAAAACATCTTAATGATGGATTTGTTTCTTTTGTCTTCTCAAGATATTAACCCATCAGTGCACCACTGCAGTGGTGTGAATTACTTGTGGACTATTGTGATGTTTTTATCAGCTGTTTGGACTCTCATTCTGACGGCACCCATTCACCGCAGAGCATCCATTGCTGAGCAAGTGATGGAATGCTACATTTCTCCTAATCTGATGAAGAAACAAACTCATCTATATCTTGGATGACCTGTATTTTAACAGTTGTGTTGCAACTCATGTTTTTTTTTTTTTTTTTTTTTGTTCCATGAGCATTGCATTTATGCTGGGAAAAAAAGAAAAAGTTATTAATCTTGTTTTCCAATACAAATATCTAAACACTCTTAAATCAATACACTCTCAGAAATAAAGGTACAAAAGCTGTCACTGGGGCGGTACCTTTTCAAAAGGTACACTTTTGTACCTATTAGGTTCAAATATGTACACTTTAAGTACTAATATGTACCTTTAAGGTACCGAAATGGACCCTTTAGGTACAAACATGTACCTTTTGAAAAAGGTACCTTTATTTCTGAGAGTGTACATTTACTTGAGAAGCAAAATGACGCAAGAGTATGAGAAAAAAACAATTCTCCGACTTCCCACTTTTGAAGTTATGATGAGTTTGAGATCATTGCAGACTTGCCTGTTTATTAGGGAAATCTTAAGCCAAAATGTAATATTTAATCAATATCCAACAGATGATTAATAAAATGTAGCATCCCATTCAATGGATAACATATAAACATCAACGACGCTTTGATGAAGTTTCAGTCATGCAATATGCATTAAATGATTATTTATTTACATACACTCCAAAAAATAAATAAATAAATGTTTCGGTCTTAATTTACATTTTATGTAATTCAATTGCATAACAATTGTCCATCCATTTAGATTACGTAGTTTTAACATAAACAAATTAATAAACTTAATTTGATTCATATGCGTCAGTCATACATGAATGAAACAGATAAGATTTATGTAATAGTTCACAGCAAAGTCCCCACACTGCTCAGTGTTCATGTGTTTCCACACTACAGAGTGTTCAAGTAGCATTGAAGCAGTGTTAGAGTTAAGAATATAATTATGTGATGATTGACCATTAATGATGAACACCTGCTGTTATCAAGCAGAATCACCGAAGGAAAGAGAAACGCAATAACTACTACTGACTTCAGCCACAGCTGAAGATGAAATCAAATGAAATAAAAGAAGACATTAAATCTCTGAAGATCTCAGCAGAGGAGGATTAAACACACAACAGCATTACCAGCTTCACTTATTACTGACTGCACTGACTTTATTTCTGTCAGACTTCTAGAGAAGCTCTTATTGAGAATTAACAGAGGTTTAGATGTCTTTTGTTTCGTTTGAAATCACCATCAAGGAGATCAGTGTTTTCTTTTGTTGGGTTCTTGACCCTTGACGTTTCAAGTTTATGGCCGTTCATTTTTGAAACTTGGACATCAAAATGATCTCACAGTTTCCCAGGCGTAACTCAGTCATATCCTGGTTTAAGAGTGTTCAGATTTGTACTGCTTTGTGAAGTGAAATATGAGATTGTTTATTAGCGTATATTCTGTTGACATGCATGAATGTAATTATAATAATGAGATTATGGCCCTGACGTGATTTTCTGTCTTGATTTGACTCTTGATCAGCCGTTAACTTACACAGTTGTTGGATTCTTTCATGTAAGCTGCTACAAATAATAAATGGCAATAGGAAGCATTTATAATTGAGTTCTTCTTTCTTGTATTAAGTATGATTTCTCATTACTTTCCTTTGGTTTCTTGACAGGATTTGTGATATTCGCACAGAAACTGCTGGAAATATTACTCTTTTCAGATCTGTGTGCGCCATCTGTGTCGTGCCAGCGTGTGAAATTGCACTTTTCCTGGGAAAGGTGACATCAGTGATGCAGATTTACATAGAAATGACTCTATCAAGCAGATCACACAGGATCACTCAGAGACCGGCTTTGTGTTTTACTAGGACTGTCAATCGATTTTTAATCGAATTCACACACCCTCGTTCATTCACAAACCAGTGTTATAATGATCATTTTCCTCATCTCTCTCTGCAGTCGCATGAATTTCTTCACTGAACTCATCACAGTGCATTATGGCTTTGCCTTTTCAACAAAGAATCCCAGCGATGCTCCCTTACAATGGCCAGAATGAGGTATTTTGGATTAAAGATGCATCATTTTGCTCTCTGTTCTTTGTAACGGCCTTTGCATCAGTAGTTTGCCTTAAAATTACCTTCAGACTAGTCTGAAATCTGCAGCAGTTTGATATTCAGTCACAGCATCTGCTATACTCACACTAAGATGTCGTGACAGACTTAAAACATCAAAGCTTGACGGCTGTCACTCTTGAAGTGCACTTATTAACTCTGAAGGAGTAACTCTGTAACTTCAAAGCAAGCCAACAGACGTTTTGATATAATATTTAGTCTTTAATATATAGTGACTTTCCTGTCCAATAAATCACTGCAGCAATTTGGCATTTTACGATATGCAGTATTTATATAATTATAAGTTTCAATGGAATGTAAACATACTCATATACTTAACTTTTCAAGTGCCCCCATTTTTTGGCAAGGGTCATAAATGAGGTTACCAAAATAAAAAAAAACAGTTTGCTTATTATTCACATTACTGAGGTATCTTTTGAAAGCTGACACTAAAGAGTTTAATTTTCAAGAATCATAATTACTCAGACTGTTATTAGTATAGAGATATAAAGGCTCAAACATATTGTAAACTATAAAATCAGATAATATTTTTATATGAAGTCAAATCAAGGCAAGTTTATTTGTATTGCGCTTCTCACAATATACATTATTTCTAAGCAGCTTTACATAAATTAATAATGTTATGTCTATAATGACTTAATGCTTTAAAATGGAACGCTTTTGAAGGTGGTCGATAGGGCCATGACTTCAGATCTAGATCTTTATTGTATTTATTTTGTATGACATAGTGTCTCATGCACACACCTGCGCATTCAATGCAAATAAAATTGTGATTAAACGAGAATAGCGTCTGTAATTTTCACCAGAAGAATGAGTTATGGTGTTTTGATTAGAACAAGGCTTAAAAAAATAAAGTGAAACATGAATAACATGGATTTACAAAATAGATAATTTGTTTAACTAAAATAAAAGTTAACAAAAGCTATAAAGATGATGAAGATAGATAGATGATAGATAGATTATTTTGACAAATAAAATATAATTACAGCTAACATCGGGTGCATAGCTATAATAAGCATCAAGCTATATGATCAGATTAAAACTCAGAGTAAACTCAAAACTATTTGTAAAGCACCCCAAACCACATGAAACATATAGTGCTGTGTAAAAATTCCAAATAAACCTATAAGAACAATTAGATGTAATGATTTTTGCTGCGTCACACTGCAACATGACATTACATAGCAGGATCAGGTTTCCTTCCATGAAGCCCTTGACCTCTGTCCCTGAACAGTCACTCCTGTATACATAATACATCTACAGCATTTACGGCACCACTTTGATTTCTAGGTTTATCACCTTTGTGTTCAGTAACTATTATGACTTTCTACATAACAGGAACTGATTTTCATAACGTAGGGCACAGGTTATGTATGTTTATAAAATATATTGGCAGGTGTGATACACGTGTGCTGTGCATCACCTAAACGCAACAACAACCGAAATGGATTAAACAATAGATGCTTACCTCTCAAGACTGTGTACATAAATGAGTGATGCAACACATCTACACTCAATTAAAATATATATTCACACCAGAGCTGTGTCGAGTCGTATTCACAACTTATTCCTCTGACACTTTCAGTGTTTATTGATTTGTTTAATTTGCATTTCAGGGCTTTGAGAGTTTCTCACAAGTCTTTTTTTCAAGCATGGCCTATAGCGTCTTCCTTTGGGGCGGTAAAGACAAATATACAAATTAAAATAGTCATTTTTTGCAGTGCTTCTGTATTTTTTTTGCATTTGGTTGATTGTTTTTACAACAAACGTTGTTGTTGGTTTTTGCATGTAACTCATCCTACACCACTTGTGCTTCATGAATCACGCGACTCATTGAGGAGGGGTGCTATTACTTTCGCAAGTGATGTTTTTATTTGACAAATGATAAAACATGCAAAAATATCTAATTAATTTACATTGTAGAAGGAATTTGAGCCATATCTAGAAAACATATTATAATAAAGACTTAGAGATCGAGCTCTTTTAACATTGCAACTAAAAACAGTCAGACGGTCTTAGACACATTTGTGTGTGTGCATGTGTGTGTGTGTGTGTGTGTGTTATATATTTATATAATGGTTCTTTCTTTGGTCTCATTAATCTATTATTTGTTCCAGAACAAACAGTTTTGGCTGAGGGCAAAATCTCATGACGTTATATTTTACATAGCTTTATATAATGTTCTATATCACAGCACTGCCTTTGTACTTTTGACTGAATTGCCTAGCAACTTTATGATAGCTGTTGTTGTTTATTAAATATTATTATTCAATAAATAATATTTATACAGCCTAAATAATAGTGGTATTTAATAGTATTAAGTATTGAGAATGGTGTATGTGTTCATGGTGGCAATTTTCAGTTGTTTTCTCAGTTGAGAGATCAAAACCCTGAAATAATCAACCTGGTCTCATAAAAATACGTACCTCTGCGCACTTTTTGTGCGACACCGTTTTACGTACCTTGCTGCACGTTTGCCGCAGTTTAAAATAGAAATGTCCACTGAGTGGCGCTAAAACACAGGTTCAATATGTGAACCCTGGCACGTTTTTATTACGTAGATATTGGTACGTATTGCTGTTTTTTTATTATGTTGCTTCAGGTACGTATTGCGGCGGTTCAGAATTCAAATATCCGGGGACTGTCGCTAAAGATTAATGCTCTATCGTGTTGGAAATATGCCCTACACCAAATCCAACACTAAACCTACCCGATAGTGTTAACAAATGCAAAACTGATATAAAAACGTATTAGCTGATGCAACTGTGCCATTTGAACTTCCTTTCATGCAGATTTTAACTGCTTTGTCGAACCGTAGTTACACGGGATTCGAACCGGAGCTTCTCGTCTTCTAAGTCCGTCTCTACTCCGTGAGCTACCGAACAAACTTATCATCTATGAAAACCCATAGATATGAAGCTGGATGTGTGCGATGCTAACGTTCAAAAGCATCAGTTTTAAAATCTCCCAGCATATTAATATTGTTTTGAAGTCATAGCATGATATTCTTCAAGTAATTGTGCGAAAATTACGCTTTATTAATCGCAACTCTGTAAATTTGTGTGAAAGTGTTGATTTATTTTGGAAACTGCAGTGATATGTACTTATTGGTACGTATTTCATGTCACGCTAAAAAGTGCACCCAGGTACGTAAATGCCATGAGACCAGGTAGGAAATAATATTGACAAAACAAAAAAACAACAATAAAAAAGCCAGATATGTATTAGTATTGCATATTGCATAAATTATCTAAAGTTTAAATATAACATTTAAATGTAGAAATATTAAACGACTGCAAAAAAATGAAATAAGCTACTTTTTTAAATATGAAAACTGCCAGTCGGTGGCAGCAAATTACTGTCTTAATGAGTGAGTTGAATCAACTGATTTGTTTAAAATGCTGATTCATTTAACTTCACAAATGACTGTACTTATCCACCTTTTTCTGGGGTGAGACTTCCGGGTCATTAGCCACGATAAGTAAATAACAAGAAGAATAACAACGAGCAGTAAACGGTAAAACGGTAAAACAATTTCTGCCCCACGTGTGATGGCAGTGAGACGGGAGAGAGTGCTCAAAACTCTGCAGATCACATAATTTAGTGGAATATTAATATAATATAGAATCATCATCTGTAATGAAATGAGGCGTGAACATTTCACAAATTTATCGTTATCTTTATATGTGCACTCTTTTAGGATTAATGGAGCTGTTCAAAGTGAGCCATGCAATAACGAACTAATCGGCGCAGACGCGATAAATACGTGTCCTTCTTCTATGTGAAATAATCATAAATACCAGTTTATGCTGTTTGATTATGGCCTCGAAGGTCATAGTTGGAAACTGTTAGCCTCGACTGGCCCGTTTAGCCCCTGCGTGCGCAGTGGAAATGCAGCTTATCATTTCTGACTGGCATATAACTGAACAAATCAAACAAACATAAACGGGCAAAGACAGGGCCCATGGGCTGCAGCCCAGTCAAGCTCAATGGTAAGTCCGGCCATGCCTGCAGCCTCTTAAGGTCGAATCACAGCCGTGCTGATATAGCACAAGTACAGAGTTATGTCACTTGGCTACAAGTGTGATATCGCTCAGAAAATGTGCTTGTTTTAAACATGTTCTTGTTTTTCTGAAAACCATAAATGGTACATTTTTATTTACCCATCTGCACACATAAGTTAAAAGGATGGAATATATAAAACACATATTACTACACTTTTACTATAATAAAAGCATGGTTAATTTTCATAAGGGCTGTCCTGTTTAATGACCTTTCCAATAAACAAAATGAACTGAAGGCCAGTGACTTGTGTTTAACAATATGGAAATTAAACAAAACTCAAAAGTCATTTTTTATAATGTCTTTTCAATGATTTACTCGTTTGCCACAATGATGTAACACACTTAAAATTGTCTTCATTTTGGGGGATTTTCTCAGCAAATATTGATTAATGTGATAAATGCGGCATGAAAGGCATTTCATGTTCTAAATTTGATATATAATTGATTGACGGGCTTAATGAAGAGATGTGCAGATTCATTAGTTTCTCTTTCACAGTCTCAGGCCCTTCAGTCCATCTGAGGATGGTTTTAGTGCTGCTGTAAAACTCGTCAGATATTTTCTGCTCCCTCTTAGCTGATTATTAACTGATCACACTGGAATCTGATGCACTGTGAGCTGTGTAATGCCAGGCAGAGTGATCATAAACACACAGCGTCTGCTCAGAGGAGTGCAGCTGCACACGTGGGTGTGTTCTGCTCTGCTCTGGGTTGTGTAACACACACCGGCTCACCTGTAGCCATAGACACACGGCTCATTTGCACTTTACTGCCTGGGGAATGAGAGAGAGAGAGAGAGAGAGAGAGACAGAGAGGTAGATTAGAGAAAGAAACAGGTCGTCTGTATCAGGTCAGCTGGTTAATTTGCTTGTCGGAGTTGAATTGTTAGTTGTGTAGAGTAAGTGCTGGTGTTTGGACCGTATCGGACACTCATGATGACGAGCTGATGGTAAAATCTACTCCGGTTGCAACACAGGTGAGCGTTTGATAATGTTTTTGAGCTGGACTCGGCTGTGTTTATGTAGTACCAGGTTACTATAGTTAACTAAAACAACTAAAAACCATTGATAAAATATTTGTTAACTAGAAAGAAATAAAATATAAAAATGTTATATTATTAACTTTATAATATATATAAAAAAACATTCTATTTCAGCTATAGTTGTAACATTTCTCATTTTCATTTAGTTTCATCTTAATGTGAAAGTATAACTTAAAAAATGGAATAAAAACAAAAACCTAGAAACTATAATAACAATAATATAATATAATAACAGTGCTGGCAACCTCAATACTAATAGAAATAGAAATCACTAATAGAAAACATGGATATCAGTCTTACATTTTTGTACATAAATGTACAGTATTTTAATCAAATTTACTTTTTAAAATTATTTTATACCAACTACCAATTTTATCACATTTCAATAATTTAAAAAGGGAAAAGGAGTAAATATAAAAATAAAAAAGTTGTAAAAATATTCATAAAATGTGTGAAAATTCATAACAGCTCCAAGTTACTGAAATTAGTTGTTGTGTAAGCTATTAATTACACTATGTTTTGCTACAAAAAATGTTTATAATATGTGCTTCAAAATTAATATATAAAACATGAATATTTAATAATAATAAAATATCACATTTATTTTATACTTCATAATTTATCGACCCCTTCACTCAACTTCACCCCATTTAATTAATTCAAAAATATTTTATTTTTTATATTTATTTATTATATTATATTTATTTATGATGATATACATTTTTATGTGGTGAATGAATTGTGAAATTAAGCAGCATGTCGAACTGAACAATGTGGATAGAAATACTGCTGAAATATATTGACATTCAACTCCTTAGTGTCTGTCTTTGAAAACCATTCACAAGTTTCCTTTAAAATGAAAAAAAAAAAGTCAATTCTACTTTGTCATCAATTATTGAGTCCAAAAACCTGATGCTAATTGGCTAATCTCACGGGATCTGTGTTGCTAATGTTGCTAATCACGACCCCAACAGGAAGTAATTAAGTCATTTTAAGCTTTGAAGTGAAGAAGAAGGAGAGTTTTACCTCCTACTGTTAATTAAATTTGCTGATGTTTTCATGATCTGCGTCCATCTTCATTTATTCAGTCCTGTGTATGATTCCTCCGCAGGGTTTCCATGCATTAATATTCAGAAAATAAGTTAAGTAGATGAGGCATATTAGAATGTAATTGTTGGAAACAATTCATCAAATAGCTTGAAATATCCTATAATAACATGTATGCCCAAAAATATATATTTTTTCAATGGAAATATAAAAACCTTTGTGTGTGTGTGTGTGTGTATTGCCTTAAGTAATTTAAACAGCATTTCTGTAATTGTATTATGATTTTATGCATGCAGATTTTTTCAGACTACATGAACTATATATACTTGTGAAATTATTTATATGCAGGACCAATGAAATGGACTAATGGAACAGAAAATAATTTAAATAATAATAATAGAAATGTTGAAAATATATGGCATCCATTTGCATAATCTAAATGATACAATTTCCATTACAAATAAAAATACTAAATTGCTAAAATCTGAGGTCAGTCCTCCCTGATAAATGTTTGAACTTTGCCCATTATAAAAGTGTTTCCTCGCCAGACGCTTCGAGGTTTGCTTGCTTTGCATTCAGCATTACATTGTGAGATTATGCAAAAATATGAAAAGTATTCATTTCAAAACAAGAGATTGTCTTACTGAAAGCAGGGCTTCAAAGAATAATATAAAGGTGGCAACCTTCACAGATTTAAATGTGGCTTAAAGAAAGAGTTCGGCAGGAATATTCTCTCACTTCATGTCGTTTCAACAGTATTATTTTCTTTCTTTTGTGAAACACCAAATGAGATGTCAGGCGCAATGTCTCGCTTTTCACGCATGTTTTCAATAAATGGAGCCTTTAGAAGCTTTTCTCCCCAAAAAAGCCACTGTACGCCTTCAGAAGACTTGCAATACTTTAAAGCAGCTTTTTGGAGCTTGACAGTATAAATTACTATCTTCTTTGCTTGCATGCAAAACAGAAGCCTGAACATTCTGCCTAAGGTCTCATGTATTTTCATTTGTGCATGAAGTATCCAAATACAGGACAATGAACAGTACTTATGTAAAAAGAGATGCTATTAATATGCTTTTTTTTGTATTGATTTTACTGCCAAAACTTAAAATGAACTCCTAAACAGTGATGATTTCATACAAAAAAAAAAAAAAAAAAAAAAAAGCTAGGTGAAATGTAGTGCAGGAGCGTCAAACTCATTTTAGATTAATCATCATCTTGATCTATGCTTAACATCTTTCTCTTCTGAAGCTAGACTTCATACTGCTTTAAACACAATTTTGTAGTAAAATGAGAAACAATTTACTACATATTCTGTAAAAAATGGGTTATTAGAGAATATTAATCATACAACAGAATACTAACTGGCTTTAATAAACAATATAAAGACGAACATGAACAAAGCCAGGCTTAACCTTGTGGAACAGAAGTAGACTTTAGTATATTTTAATAAGATTATTTATTACAGAAATAAAAACAAATATATTTAAGTGTGAAATAAATGTGATGTTTTCGGACACATAACTGCATGTTAACTGTAATTAAATGAAAACATATAATAAATTAAATTTACATGAAATACATTTAGAACTTGAAGATGGAATATGGTTAAATTATTGCTGAATGTACTGACAAGCATTTATGATAAACTAAAACTTTCTCATCTACTGTAGTGCTATTTCTATTGAAACTTATGTCATGTATTTGAATATATTTGCAATGATGAAGTTTCAATTCAGTACATTTAAAATATATTAACTCTAAATGTAACATCAAACATTACAGTTAAAATGATAAATCAAGTACTTCACATGTGCTTTAGTATGTTACTCAACACATCAAAATAAGTGTACTTATATAAACACGGTTTAAAATTATACTTTAACATAAGTATAATAAGTGTAAATAATTTAAGTAAACTTTTAATTTAACATTTCATAAGTGTACTTAAGTGTGTTTAGAAACAGTCATGAAAGAGTCTCTCTTTAAGTCACTTAAGTGGCATTAACAAGTCTTTGCAGTTTTTCCAAAATATACATTTAAGATTCGAAGTACACTACAAGTGCACATTTAACACAGTTAAGCACTCTTCTTTTTCATAAGGGTAACGCTTAAGTAAACATTTCCAGTGTCAAAACACTGCTTAATTTGCACAGTCATTCGTCAAATCAAGATCAAATCTTATGAAATGCTGTTATAGTCAGTGATATATCAGTGTGGTTTGTGGTACTGGAGGGCGATGTTAACCTTCACATCTGTCGTATGTCGGTCAGAACCCGCGTGATTTTCTAATAAAGTCCAGTGTGAGAGTGATGAATGGTTCACTGTGCGGCAGCTGTTTGTCATCAGGGTTCAGTCAGTCTGATGGCTTGAAGGAAAAACGTGTGAAAGTCGATGCTTCGGTGTTGTTTGTCTGATGGCAGCAGTGAGAGCAGAGCGTGGAATGGGTGACCTGAGGCTCTGATGTCCAGCTTGAGGACATTGAATGTATACTGCAGTCCACAAACAGCCTTCTCGCAGAAGTGTTGCTTTTGTCCAGCTGGAAGAGAGAAGTGTGTAAGATCAATGCTAGATTGCTAGAGCCTTGATCAGGAGAGGGATATTTCCCAGATAACAGGAACGTTCTCTTTGAAGACACTCAGAAATTACTTAAGTTATATAACTTAATGGGAACATTAGAAAAATATATTTTCTGTTAGCTGAGATATACCAGAAATGTTCCCTGCTGGTGGAATCACCTGCCCAACTCGATCCGAGCAGCTGAGTCTTTAGCTATCTTCATGAAACGTATAAAAACACATGTCTTCCATCTGCACTTGACCTTCTATCACTATGACTCTCTATTTCTCATTTACTTGTTTACTTTTTATTTATTTAAAAAAAAACAACAACACCTTGGCCCTCTAACACTATAGTGTTCTCTATTCTTTGTCTCTTCTACCTATAAAAGTAATAATAACTTGACCCTCTAACACTGACTCTATCCATTCTATCTCTTTTCTATCTGCTTTTTATTCTTTTTATTTCTTATAAAAAAAATAATAATAAAAAAAACTTGCTACGTGTACTGTGTTAGACTATCCGAGACTTGTCACAACACTTATATATTATTGCTCTTTTGTTGTTTTGAAAAAGAAAAAAAAGTCACTTTGGACAGAATTGTCTGCTAAATGATTGAATGTGAATGCAAATTCACTGAATATTTTAAAAAATAAACATTTTAATTAATTAATATTAAATAGTTTTATATTCATATTTAAAAATAAAATTATTTTTATTTTAAGGGATGGCATATTTGTGCCTGTGTATTTTCAAACTCATAACCGTATATGTAATAAAATGTTAATATACCCATCTACTTGGACTACATCAAAATAAATAAATGCAATAAAGAAAGAAAGAAAGAAAAGAGTAAGGTTTATTATTAGGATAGCTAAGGATTACTAGGATTCTATGTGAAACAGTATTTACAGTAATTATTCACTGTAAATCAGTAATTCAGTAATTCACAGTTTTTACTTGCAAAAATCATAGTATTTTACAGTAAAATGACATAGCAACATTAAATCATTTAGTTTTTCATGTGGTATAAGGAAATTACAGTTAAACAGCTGGATTTTACTGTAGCATTTTTACTGTTTGTTTCTGTACAAATTACAAACAATTTTTATTTATTGTTTTTACAATATGAGTCGTTTGGACTTCTTCCCATTTACACTCTCTTCTGTACAGCAAAATCATCACACAAGTTGCTTTTTCAATGCTGTTTAATGTCTGTGACATATAAATTTGCAGAGAACCTTCCTGGAGAGACATTTTAATATCCCATTCACATTTTAATCTCTGAAAAATATATCGCTGGCTTTTCAGCGTATGCAAATGCTGCCGATCCCATAACGGCCTTCAATTTGCTCTCTGACCTTTTTACTACAACACGTTCACACACCTTCCACTTGTGCGTCCTTGGGTAATTGGCCCCTAAAATTAGAGATAAGTGTGTGAGTGTGTGTGTGTGTGTGTGTGTGTGTGTGTGCGAAGCCCCATTTCCCACAGAAATAAATTCTGCGGTTGAGACGGAATGGAAAAGCAATGACAGACAGTGATTCATAAATAGGAAATTACTCCCTGCATATTTCATACAAGGTTCCTGTGTTGGTCATTTTTCCTGCACGATGTTCTGGCTGATGCCTGATGAAATATTTACTGTAACTAGAGACAATTACTAGAGAAAGACAGAGCCAGGGCCAGAGAGAAAGACTGTAACCTGCTTCTAGGTCACAAACAGGAAATGGGTGTCGTCACTTTAGTAGGCAATCCATATTCTAGAATGACAAAATATAGCTTATGTTCGCAAAAGTTAACCCCCCTTGAAGATGTTCAAGGAGAATTGTTTAAAAATTGAAGCTGGAGAGACATTGTACTCTTGTTCTTCCGGGCAGCCTGGAGTTTCAATGAACAAATTTGTGGTCTTGTTAGTGTGAAATTAAACATGAAACTATTTCCCGTCTGGGCACATTAAAGCACAACGTGTCCCCTGAAGAATTTTTTTTGGTGAGAAAATGATACGTCCTTTGAAAAGAAAAATGCACACATATTCCCTTAACAGGAGACGCACTCTAGAAATGGAAATGTCCTTCGCCAAAGGACAGCGTGTCACAAGAAGAGGAGTAATTGTTCTGACAACTGAATATGTACCCTAACAGTAGGAGTATGACCTTTGAAGAGGGAGAGTAAGTTATCTGTCTGATGGTTAAAGATCTGGGCTAGTAACCCAAAAGGTTGTGGGTTCAAATCCTGGAAGGGACAATTCGTGACCTCCAGAGTAACCCGAGTTCCCCTGCCGCTATCGTGTCCTTGATCCAGGCACTTAACCTCAGGTTGCTCCAGTGGGACTGTCCCCATAATAATTGTACTGTAAGTCACTTTGGAAAAGACAAATAGCTAATTAACTTGGATGTATCCCGTAAGGGCAGATGGATCTCGCATTACTTCTATTAACCTGCCCACAATAAACAACCTCCGTGTCATTTAACATTTTCTCATTCAAACAAGAAATCACTACGGTAGATGTTAGGAAACAGTACATTTAAACAATAGACTATACAATTCTTTCCATTTACAACATATATTATAAATATTTGGCAAAGTGATTATTTTAGCTGCAGATACAGTATAGGAAATCAGACCAGTAGGGCCAGATCTGTAAATTCAAACCAGACTAGTGAGGTCAAACTAGCAAGAAAAGCACTGTATGACTAAGTAGATCGCAGAGATCATTGGTGTCAGTGGTTTCTACAGTCTATTTAAGCTTAAAATGGGAAATGAACAGTGGGATTACAGTGGTGAGGTCCAGTCAGACCAGAGTAATTAGATCAAACCATTATTATCACAGCTGAAAGATCACATTAATAAGACCATAACAGTGAGATCAAACCAACAAGACCACAGCGGAGAGAACAGACCATTAAGATCAGATTGGTTAGGTCAGAACACTCACACCACTCACATCTGTCTGTTAAGACCAGAACATTAAGATCACATATATAAGATCAGTAAGATCATCAGACCAGTAAAACAAGACCACAATGGTGAGATTAAACCAACAAGACCACCATGGTGATATCAGACCAGTAGAATCATAGCACAACAGTAAGATCAGACCATCAACACCACAGCAATGACCTATGAAAAAAGTGAGATTACAGTGGTGAGATCAATCCAGGAAGACAGAAATATCAAACATTATGATCACAGCTGTGAAGTAAAACCAACAAGACAACAGCAGTGAGATCAGACCACTGAGATCAGATCAGTGAGATGAGACCAGTAAGAACACAGTGGTGAGATCAGACCAACAAGAACACAGCGGTGGGAACCACAGCCATGAGATCAGATCAGTGAGATCAGACCAGTGAAACCACAGACGTGAGACCAGATCAGTGAGATCAGACCAGTAAAACCACAGCCGTGAGATCATACCAGTAAAACCACATCCATGAGATCAGATCAGTGACATCAGACCAGTGAAACCACAGACGTGAGACCAGATCAGTGAGATCAGACCAGTAAAACCACAGCCGTGAGATCAGATCATTGAGATCAGATCAGACCAATAAAACCACAGCCGTGAGATCAGATCAGTGAGATCAGACCAGTAAAACCACAACCATGAGATCAGATCAGACCAATAAAACCACAGCCGTGAGATCAGATCAGTGAGATCAGACCAGTAAAACCACAGCCATGAGATCAGATCAGACCAATAAAACCACAGCCGTGAGATCAGATCATTGAGATCAGACCAGTAAAACCACAGCCGTGAGATCAGATCATTGAGATCAGATCAGACCAATAAAACCACAGCCGTGAGATCAGATCAGTGAGATCAGACCAGTAAAACCACAGCCATGAGATCAGATCAGACCAATAAAACCACAGCCGTGAGATCAGATCAGTGAGATCAGACCAGTAAAACCACAGCCGTGAGATCAGATCAGACCAATACAACCACAGCCGTGAGATCAGATCAGTGAGATCAGACCAGTAAAACCACAGACGTGAGATCAGATCAGTGAGATCAGATCAGTGAGATCAGACCAGTAAAACCACAGCCGTAAGATCAGGTCACTGAGATCAGATAAGCAAAACTAAACCAAAATTCAGGTGTAAGCGAGTATGCAATGTGCAGTTAATAATGTGCTATTTTATGTAACCGAGAACATGGAAGCTCATCCTAACTAGAGTCATGAACTCCACTGAACTCTTTCTTATCGAGAAGAGTGTCTTTCTGGAAGAGCGTATGTTTGAGGATGACTGTGAGCTCATTTCCAGAGAAGCATAGGTGACCCTGACACCCACCTTTCCCACTAGTCCTAATTAAAACTCCCTCAGAGTCAGGTTTATTCTTCTGCTTTGCTAAAGACACTGCAGTCTCCTGGTACACACTCACACACACACGCACACACACATCTTTTCTGTAAAGAGCTCTTCGGAGCATTAGGAAGCAGATAACCATTCTTTGTCGCTTTTAACGTCTCCAGTGTGAAGCGGTGAAGGCTTGTTAGGGTGACTGAGCAACGCGACTCTATGTGGTGTGAAGATGTGGAGACAGTGGAGTGTGAATGTGTAACTGATTGTTGTTTGGGAAGGGTGAGAGTTAGTGTGTGAACACAAACCCCAGAGGGTTTCCTAAAGAACTATACGTCTGCACAGATCCAAGAGAGGACGTCAAAACCAGCACATACAGGTTACTGTAGTCCTCTGGGAATTGAGTCACTTTTTACATTGTTTTGTTTTCGTCACTAAAAGTCTTTCAACTACAAAGTTCCTTTAGAGAGTCATGTCACATTCATTCATTTTAGTGCACTTTGGACTGAAATTGCATATCATTGTAGATAATGAAAATAACATTTCTGTTGACGTCAATGCTCTGTTTTCTCAGAAGTGAAAGACTGCATATTTTAAATGTGTACTGTCTCCACTCAAGGTTTATTTAGTCAACATTTAGGAGAACACTATCTAATAAAAGCTTACAAACATGGACTGAAAGCCATAAAATTTATGTGGCCATGAGGATGGAGTTGGATGTCTTTATCAAGTCTCAGTGAGAAAACAAAAAATGTTGCATTGCACTTCATTTATTTGTGGCTGCTAATGGAAATCGGACTGTGTGGTCTGATACCTGCTACCGGACGTGTCTGAATTCAACAATGTTGATGTGAATCTGATACTAGAGTGGCTTAGTGTAATGAGAAACTCCACTTATTGATCACACACCCACTCAAATGGCGTGATGTGATTATGGTTTCCTATCAGGATGGCTGTTGGTGGTTGTTAGACATTATTCTACTTGACAAACTACAATAAGATTGGACATGCAGCTGATACAATTTCACCTGCAATACAAAAAACACACAAAAAAATGATGTTGCAATACTAGTTTTACCACATTGGCTCCTGTGCTGGATCTGGAGTTCACAGTATATGCACCAAAGACCAAGCATGGTTTTGTGTTTAGTTAATTAGCTGTCCGTCGATAATAAATGTCCTTTTTTTCCTTTCTCTACAGGGATAAACGAGTTTATATTCCCATAGCAACGTGTCAACTGCTGATAATGAGTCTCCTGACACAACTCAGATTGTTACTGTGGAAGAACTTTACTCTACGGAGCAGACAGAAGGTACACGCACACAAACACTGTATTTTGGCAAAGCAGCCCATGAACCGGTTTGTACACGGCAGCTGTGACCCTACCTACTTTGCTGTGCATCTCATGTCAGTCATTGTGAAAAATATTATTTTTATTTTTTGGCCTACTGATCCTGTCGTGACAGTTTCAAAAAGTTGTTTCACAGCAGATGCATGCTTTAGTAGACTTTCTGTATATCCTTGATTTGAGTCTCACTGATGATGATTCATCAGCCACTCTTACACTTTTATATAAAACATGTAATATGTTACTGCTAACAATAGCTAACTGAAAATCTGGCTTTATTGACTTGCTAAAGCCAGTTTAATCACATTTTCCAAGTGTATGCAAATTGTATCACAATTTTTAATACAGATAAACATACTAAGTAAATTCAGACTTATGGGATTTTTTTCCACCATCACAGTAAAGATTAAATGAAATATTTACTATTTTTAGCACTATTTGAAACCTTTTTTCTTCAAAACATTAGGCCAACATGGGATTTAAATAATTTTTAGAAAAGAAGTGAAGTGGATTATTTTCTTATAATGTTATATAAATCATGCATTATTTTACAGCTACCCATAAAGTTACAAATTACTGGGGAGCTGGTTTTAGTTACTTGGTAAAGCCAATTTGACTACAGATTCTGATACAGATAAACTTACTAAGTAAATTAAGTCAAATGGAATTGTAAAATAAAATATAAAATAAATACATTTACTATTTATAGCACATTTACTAGCATTTATAGAAAACCAGCTTTCTTCCAAATACTGGGCCCCTTTGAAGCTTTGGTATAATGTGAATACTGCATTAAATTTATTAATGTATTATTAGTCATTAGTACTAATATTATTAGTAGAAATATTCCACTTATTTATTTATTAATTTGATTAATTTTGGGTGTTTAAGTTTGAAAGTGAGGGTGGGAGACATGAGTAAAATTATTTAAAAAATGTATATAAGGCATTTGAAAAGTAGCCCAAATAAAATGATGGTAAAAAAGTTTCTAATACAGTTTCAATGTCACCTTCATAAAAAAAAAAAAAAAAAAAAAAGAAATCTGTTCAATCAAGCCCAGGGACATAAAAGATCCTATTAAAGAAACACTCGAATACACAATGTGATCTGTTGTTTTTAGAGAAAGAGGAGGCTCTGGCCGACCTGGAACAGGTGTGCGTAAGAACAAGCAGATTTCATTGGTCTTTAGAGAGTGAAAAACAGTCTCACCTTCACAAAGGCTGCGAGACACATGCGTGGGATTATTCATCACCTGGAGAAACAGCAGCACCGCGCTGACTGTCACATCTCACAGCTCCTCTGGAGAAAATGATTGATGAGAAATGTCACCTCCTCAAAGACAGAAACCACAGACTCATGCGATGAGAGAGAGTCAGATCAAATGCTAATGATTACAGGGTGTGTTCAGTTCATCCGGTATGGTAATGCCAGTAATAAGCATCATAATGCCGGGCTTGGGCTTCGTCAAACCAGTGGTGTGTAACGAAGTTAATTATTCGATAGTGGTAGTAGCCAAAACAGAGCATTTAATGCAGAAAATACACCATTCTCCACAAAATAATGATCCATTAACATGATTGATCAGATATATATAACTATTAATAAAGGCTCTAAAGGGGTTTTCCCACAGTGATATGACATAAGAGCCATTTCTGGATCCTAAAAGAACCTTTCAGTGAACAGTTCTTAAAACAACCACTTTTACAGAGAGAAGAACATTTTATTAATCTAAATAACCTTTTCCACTTTAAATAAATATCTGTAGAGAAAATATTTCATTATATAGAAATATCAAAATGAGAGTCCACAGAGCTGATAAAACGTCACAATAATCCACAAGTAATCCACACCACTGCAGTCCATCAGTTAACATCTTGAGAAGACAAAAGCTGCATGTTTGTACGAAATAAATCCATCATTAAGATTTTAATGCTTTTGCATTTGAACTCTTCATATATATACAGTATATTACAGAAATATAAACTTAAGTGCAAACAGAATGTAATGTTTTGGACAGTTAACTGAATGTTATTTGCAATTAAATGAAAATTTATTATAGTTTAAATTTATATTAAATGCCATTAGCTGAGTTTTTTTTTTGGCCCACTTAAGTAGGACTTAAGTACAGTTTTAATGCAATTCCATATTTACTTCTGTTGTCTTTGAAATACGGTTTAGATATTGTAATTTGACTCATTTGGGGCTGTGATTGGACAGACTTTGGCAGAGTGTGCGATAACTGGATTTTTAATTTTGATGCATGTGACTGGATGTGCTGATTTCCGAACGCAGTATACTGAGTCTGACTGACTCTGTGCTGAACGCTGGCTGTTTAAGTGGCCTCACTCGTGTCAAGAGCCGCCGCTCGCCGCGCTGCCCCATGTGGGCGGAGATTTGATTCGTAAACAGCCTCCGTCGAGCACTTGTGCTGCTCTAATGGTCTCTCTGATGGTCTGATCTGCAATTACAAGAGAGAGACAGACAGACAGAGAGACATCTGTGCATCAAAGAGCAGCCTGTCGAAAAACAAAGTGCTTAATACGTGGAAAAAGCATCCTTTTTGGTTCAGAAATATAAACGTGTTCCATAAAAGAAGCTCAAGTTTTATTAGGACGTTTTGCATGTAAACTACTGAGTTCAACCAATTCCCCCGTGCCCGTGTCATTAACTCCTCACCTGTCGTCATGCTCACCTGTCTAATGCGTTTCTAATGAGACGTGCTCAAACTAATGGAGCCTGATGACTGCAGCGGACAGCAGGTGAGACAATGAGAGGTGAGAGGTGAAGAGGAAAAGGGATAATAGCCATGCAGCAAAATATAATTTTTAAAGGGATAGTTCTCCTAAAACTGAAAATTCTGTCCTAAATTATTCACACTCATGTCATTACAAACCCGTATGAATTTCATTATTACATGAGACATAACGGGTGAGTTTTACATTGGGGTGATGAAGCATAAACACAGTTTGCATGTAAAATAAGTGCAGTTGTTTTGATTGAGTCTTCAATGTTTCTTGGAGTGCACTGACATTTAGCCTTTTTTTATAATCGGATAGCTATATCTAAATAATGGCAAGAAAACAAGCCTTTCAGAGTTAATGTTGGCTGCAGACTATGGGAGCCTGTTTCCGTCATAGTATAAAAACAATAAATAAATAAAATATTGAATAAAAAATACTAAAGGACTTAATTGTGACTTATTATCTCACAATTCAGACTTTTTGTCAGGCAATGCTGAGAAATAAATCTGAATTGCAAGATATAAATGCAGAATTGTGTCATATAAATGCAGGTTTGCAAGATATAGATTAGCAATTCAGAAAAAAAACAAATATTGTAATTTTATTTTTACTTTTTTATTATGTGGCAGAATAAAAAAAAAAACAGAAATGTAAGATCTTATTATAGTTACCAGTTTGAGTCAGCTATGACAGCTATGCTGCTTGTGTACGCAGTAGACAGCAGAGCTGTTCACTCGGTTAGGAACAGAGATAACATCTGTATGTCTGTGTTGTGCTACTGTTTACAGCAGTGAACATTTCATGCTTTTGTTCAAACAGTCTTCCATTGTGAATTTTCTGGCAAAAACAGAGACTTACAGATGATTTAGTTGAGAATCTTGTCATGTCGCCAAACTGTGCTTCTGCAGAACAGCGGCTCTCGTTCAGATTGACTCAGTTGACTGGCAGACAGAGCAATTCTCTGCGTACAGTAACTTCAGACTTCATCTGATCCTCAGCCAAACTTCACAACATCAAAGTCTTGATGGAAAATAAATGTTCAGAATTTGCATTTCCATGAGTCCATGAAGGCAGTTCAGCTGTAGAGAGCACTTTAATCAGAGCTGTGATATCGC
The DNA here is from genome assembly GCF_012432095.1 of Onychostoma macrolepis. Taxonomy (NCBI): domain Eukaryota; kingdom Metazoa; phylum Chordata; class Actinopteri; order Cypriniformes; family Cyprinidae; genus Onychostoma; species Onychostoma macrolepis. The sequence continues at coordinate 2,861,870 of NC_081161.1, read as the reverse complement.
TCTCCAATATTGAGATATAAATCCAAACTAAATGCAACATAATTGCCACAAAAATGCATTAAACTTACAATAAAAGCTATACAAATTTGAATCCATGAATACATCATTCGGGGAGCCAACTGGTGATTCATCCGTTCTCCTGCATTAGCATTTCTTGCTTGAAAACCACATATAATCAGGATGCTTTGTTTAAAGGAATAGTTTGCCCAGAAATGAAAATGTGCTCACTTTCAGGCCATCAAGATGTGGATGAGTTTGTTTCTTTATCAGATTTGGAGAAATGTAGCATTGCAAGTGATGCAATTTCTCACTTTCCAAGACGTTAACTGATGGACTGGAGTGGTGTGGATTACTTGTGGATTACTGTTACTGTTTGGACTCTCATTCTGACGGCACCCATTCACTGCAGAGCAAGTGATGCAATGCTACATTTCTCCAAATCTGACAAAGAAGCAAACTCATCTACATCTTGGATGATCTGAGGATGAGCACATTTTCAGCAAATTTTCATTATGGTCCAGTATTCTTTTAACTGATAAATTATCAGTATTTTTTATACTATAAAAACAATATTCTGATTAAGCAGTAATATGTAAACGATAGCATATCATGAACAAGGTGAAAAATGATCAATGCACAAATGAAACTTCAAATTTGTTTTTCAGTCATTTTGTAGAGATCACTAATCTCTAGGGCTGACCCATAAGAGTCGACTAACCGCTAGTCCCTTTTGTAAAATAATGAAAGCAATCAGGATGAGCTTCTTTTTTTTTTTTGGTCTCTGTGAACTTGAGAGCAAAACTCTGAAAATCTGTGTATGTTTGCCTTACAGACAGAAAAAAATATATATATCTATAGAGAGTGAAGTGTCTACTTTCAAATGAACCAATTCAAATGGAAAACAATATTCTTAGATGATGTAATCCATATGAAACATGCATACATCCGCATCACTACTGCGGAGATGACGAGTCAGTGTCGCCGACTTCATCTCTTAAACCGAAAACAAGGAAAGCACTAGTTTATCAAGAAATGATTAATGTTGATGCCGCCTCCTTACTGTTTTTACCTGACACATTCACAATCATTACTTCAGCCGGTGTGCTGTGGCAAGCTTTAAGCTTGTGCTTGAGCGCTTAATAGGCTATGTAGGAAATTAAAGGCTCATTAAAATTTTAATGGTTTATTAATAAACGTGCCATTAGTCGACTAATGCTTCAAATGAACGATTACAGTTACATTTACATTTTACATTTAATCATTTAGCAGACGCTTTTATCCAAAGCGACGTACAATATGAGAACAATAGAAGCAATGAGACCATCGAGAGTGCAGCAGTATACAAGTGCCATGGCAAGTTTCAGTTAGCCCAGCACAGTACACGTAGCTAGGGTTTTTTTTTTTTTTTCTGGTCGATTACTATTCGACCAGAAAAATCTTTAGTCGAGGGCAGTCCTACTAATTTCCAATTTGCATTGTTGTCACATTGCATTGAGTTTAAATTTATATTCTTTTTTGTTGGTCTGTAACCCTCATCATCTCACCGCTGCGGTCTCTATAATGTTGGCAGCTCCTAGTGCAAGAAAAGCAGGTTTTAATGGCTAGCGTTGAGCCAATTTTTTTTGCCACAGAACAGCACCAGAACTGGCAACTTGATGGTGAAAAAAGAACAATCAAGGGCTATCTTGAACACAAGAAGGTTTTACAGAATCACTGAGCCTTACAGTAGATGTCATGAGCAGGTCATCTTACCAGAGAGAGAGAGAGCTTGTCCTCTTCAGTCGGATTCTGGCTGGATTTTCTCTTTGATAACTGAGGTAAATCCTCCAGCAGACTAATGGAGAGAGCGAACCTTAGATAAAGACTCACTCTCTCTTTTCCATTTTTGTCATGCTATATTTCTCTCCTCTATTTTTGCTCCTGAGTCCTTGGACAAAAGAGGAGGACAGGAAAAATATGAAAGGATTATAGCTTTTCCCATCCTCTTAGAGAAGGATGTGAAAATAGCAAACACACACACACACACACACACACACACACACTCACACACAGTGCTCTAATAACAGTGTAACAATGTGTGTGTGTTTTCAAACCCCTATACACCTGGAGTGTGATTCAGTGATTCACAAAGTGATTATTTTGAACAGATTCTATTTGGTCTAATCAACTGATACAGAGTTTGTAAACCAGTCGACTGCAGGGCAGCACTGTATTGATTTTCTGGGTTAAGTTTGATCCAACCACTAAATATTTCAAATATGTAAATATAGGCCTACTTGCTTCATTAATGCATTCAGATTGAACCACTTAACTTACAGACTCCATTCAATCATTCAAACATTCAATAATGGAACATTCAGTGTTCCAAATCTAACGGTCATTTGCAATATTTGTGTATTTGCATAGTGAATTGTGACTGGTCTTGTCTTCCAGTGTTATTTACAGACTGTCATCTTGTGTGTTGATTCAAAGTCTCTTTAAGACAAGTCACTCGGCGGCCATCTTTGAAACGCCTCTCGGGCATGCAAGTGCAGCTCCTATCTCTTTGAATGGGGAAACATCAAATTCTCAAAAACTGTTCACTAAGCTTACGATTAAATTTCATATTTGAAATCACCAAAGAAATCTGTCAACAACTGTATCATAAATGTTGTTTCTTTTGCTCAAATAGCGTTATAAAAACTTATTTTTCAGGCTAGATCAGCCAGTGCGCATGCGCAGTCCTCAGCGCACGTCTCAGAGCGCTGTCTGTTTCTATAGCAACCGGGACTTCTAACGGCCGCTGCAGTGACGCGTGCAGTAAGACATGCTGAGTGTCAGCATAACTACAGCAAAATATTCGGATGCAAAAAGTCATTTATGTCTAAATTAAGTAAGTGTAAATTAATTTTGCATGCACAAGAAAAAAAAATGGTAAAAGTGTAAATCGCATTTCAAGTGTAAGAAAAACAATCTGCAGCCTTTTACTGTTTTTAAGTGTAATTCGCATATTGTGAAACTGCAGCTTCGCGCTAATGCAAAATAAATATGATCTGTATTCTTCTGACTTCCATTTTTCTGTGCATAAACGTTTGGCTCATTTTTTCGCCAAAGTACAGCCAAAAGCATAGCAAGCCTGTGAACATTGCGAAAACAACTGTGTCAAGAACTGTTATAGAAGCAAAATTAAGCAATTATACTGCATGTTACTTCAGTAACTTCTCTGAACTTGCTCGAATAGTATCGGGAGTAATATTATTAATTGTATATCATTAGCAACAAACAACATAACATTTGAATAAGCTAACTGAAAACAGTGGTTTTAATACTGGAATGAAACGTCAAATTCCATTCTTTTTTGGTAATATGTTTGAGTGACTCAAAGGAATTGTTTCTTTGAATTGATTTATAAAAAAATCTCCTACACCAGTTTACTAAAATTATTCAGACTTCTTAAGGCTATGATTCAAACTTAGATTAAAATTACTGTGTATAAATATACATACAGTATACACATCCACACAGAGTTTAAATGTAATTCTCTCTCTGTCTTGAACCGACACACACACACACACACACACACACACACTCGCTATCTGATGTGATCTAGTATTCTCTCTCATTCCGCCTGCAGACTTCTACAGTATAAATAATGGATCAGACAGAACACACTTTCCCATTCAGACCTCTGCAAAGTCTTTTACACAACACGCTGTCACACACACGCAGCTGCACTGCTTCAAATCAGCCTCTTTTTTAATTTCCAAACGCTGAAACACAGTAAGAGTTCTTTCTCCCCATCATCAGCACCATCAGTGTTTGTAGACTGCTGTGGACTGTAAAAACCACTGTCACTCACACTAAGTAAATCAATATAATCTCAAAAAACAACAGCCACAATGTGTTTGTCGGAAAGTCTTGAAGTTCCAGTTTTATCATTCGGTCTGATGCTGTGAGCTGAATCTCAGATTGTGCGGGTCACGAAAAGGCTGTGTAGAGTTATACTGTGTTGTGCAAGGTTTGTATGTTTTGATAGCATATTATTATGACTTTATTTCTCATATATATATGTGACCCTGGATCACAAAACCAGTCTTAAGTGTCAATTTTTCGAAATTGAAATGCATACATCATCTGAAATCTGAATAAATAATCTTTCCATTGATGTATGGTTTGTTAGAATCGGAAAATATTTGGCTAAGATACAACTATTTGAAAATCTGGAATCTGAGGGTGCAAAAAAATCAAAGTATTGAGAAAATCACTTTTAAAGTTGTTCAAATGACATTCTTAGCAATGCATATTACTAATCAAAAATTACGTTTTTATACATTTACGGTAAGAAATTTACAAAATATCTTCATGGAACATGATCTTTACTTAATATCCTAATGATTTTTGGCATAAAAGAAAAATTGATAATTTTCACCCATACAATGTAATTTTGGCTATTGCTACAGATATACCCCAGCGACTTAAGACTAGTTTTGTGGTCCAGGGTCACATTATATATATATATATATATATATATATATATATATATATATATATATATATATTATATATATTTTTTTTTTCTCAGAATTGTTCGTTTATATTTTGCAATTCAAACTTTTTACTCAAAGGGTTTTTACGAAGATTTCTCATAATTCCGAGTTTATAACACAAAACTCAGTTCTGTGTTTAGATCTGTTTAACTTTCTCAGAACTGTGAGTTTATCACACATAGTTCTGATTTTAATTTTTTTTTTTAGTTTATATCTCACCATTTTTAGCTAACTTCTCAAACTTACTTTCTGCAGAACTGCGACATGCAATTTTTATTTTATTTCTTTCAATTCCGAGTTTATGCTTCGCAATTTTGAGTTACAGTTGTTTTTCAAGTGCTTACACACATTTTCAAAACTTTGCCTCTTTTTTTTTTTTCAAAACTTTACACACAAATCCAAGAATTGCACACACAAAATGCAAAATGCCTCACATTTCTTGCAAAATGAAGCAATGCATTCAAAATATCACAAACACATCTCAAAAGCAAACATTTGCAAACACCTCATTTCAATTAATTAATTCCTGTTAGATTGTTGTGTTACATAGAGAATTGTGTGTTGTGTTTTGCAAAAAGTGTTTTATGAGAGTCAAAGGCCGATAATTAGTGCAAGGTTTTGCAGATTTGGTGTGTGCTTCTGCTGTTTGAGTGTCAGCTTTCAGAAACTGTGTGACAAGTAAAGATTTTTTTTGTGTGTAAGCAGTTGATAAAACTGTAACACGTCACAGTTCAAACTTTTTTTTCCTCCTCAGAATTGTAAGTGTATGTCTTGCAATTTGAAAACAATTCTGATTTTATTTCTCGCAGTTCAGAGATTATATCTCACGATTTTGAGTTAAACATTTGAAAATACAAACTTTCTTTCTCAGAATTCTGAGTTTATTTATTTCACAGTTTGAGGTAACATTTCACAGTTTGAACTTTCTTAGAATTGCAGAAAAAGTGTTTGTAATGTGCAGTTCTTATTTAAATTTCTTGCAATTCCAAGTTCATACTGTATCTCGCAGTTTTGTTTCAACACCTCAAAAAATGTTATATCTTGCAATTCGAACTTTCTTATTGGAAATTGCAAGTTTATAACAAAATTCTGATTTTATTTCTAGCATTTCTGATTTATATCTCAATTTTGAATTTCATCAGAAGGATATAATGCTCAATTCTTATTTTAATTCTCACAGTTTATTCTTTCTATCTTGTGATTTACTGCCAATGTGCAGTTCTTATTTTATTTCCCACAATACCGAGTTGACATCTCACTTTTAAAAAAAATTTACATCTTGCAATTTGAACTTTCTTACTCAAAATTGTGTTTCGTAACACAAAATTCAGATTTTATTTCTCATAGTTTCACATAATTGTGAGTTAACATTTTGCAGTTTGAACTAACTCTTTATAACACACAGTGACTTTATTTTTATGATTCTGAATTCTTATCTTGCAGTTTTAAGTTTTTTTTAGCATTCACACTCATATGAATGCTCAAAATCACATATTACATTCACAAAATGCTTATTTCTCTCAGACCCATTCGTCCATGAAATTAGGCAGGTCACCATGCAGGCCCAGACTGGCCATCGGGTGATTATTTTCGTTTATCTATCTATTTACTTCTTCAAAGTCACAATTACCTCATTATTATTATTATTATTAATCTATTTCATAGATTCGAGCTTGCCATATTACAAGGTTATTCATCAGACAGTTTGGAGCACTGTCGGAGGTTTAGGATCTCATGGGTTTGTTCTAGTTGTCAGAAACTTTTAAGGGTTTTGAGGAGGCTGATATGGTTGTGTTGATGGTTTCGTTGTGCAATAACAGAATCAAAGATGCATCAGGATGAGTGAGGTGAAGCTGATGGACGGCAGACGATGTGAGATGATGAACTGTGTTGTGAATTGTTTCTCTGTATTTTTCTCAGGTGCGTTTGGTGGTGGAGTTGATTTGGCCTCTGTTCCTGTTCTTCATTCTCGTGTCGGTCAGATCCACCAATCATCCGGTTTATAAAAGCCAGTGTGAGTATTGCTTTGAATGTGAATATGAACCACAATTTCATATGAACCTGTGGGAAACTTTCTTTGAGCCAAAATTGACAGCTTTGTGCACATTTTGTGAAGAACAGCGACTTAGACTGAGAGAAAACTCTAGGAATCATACAATACTTTAAAAAGTACTGGTTAAACACCTAATGCACATGATTTCCTTTTCATTTTGTAACATTAGAACTAAATCAGCTTCCTGTGTTTGTCAGAAATTGAAAAAGAATAAGAGAATCTTGAGAGTGATGCACCAAAATATTATTTTTTTCACTGAAACTGAAATTTTTGTCAAATTAGCAAAAAAAAAAAAAAAAAACAGAACTGAAAAAGGTTTTTTCACACACAAAAAATATCAAATTTATTAAACAATCACAGCTCAAATAATTTTTTTGAGAAAAGAAGTTATATATAAGCATTTAAATGCCACATAATGTTTTTTTCATGTCAATGTTTTAATGATATAATTATGTTTCTACTCCAATTCATTGCAAAAAAAAACATATATAAATAAAATAATTAAAAAAATAATTTCTAAAATAATGAATTTATGTGGTGGCTGTAATAACTTGTTTACATTACAGATTTAAGTCTTTAATGAAGACGACAGGTTAAGCAAAAATATAGTAGTACATTAAAGAACGCCAGATTTATCGTTTGATTGTTGTTATGATATTGACAGAATTGACGTTCAAGTTCAGACTTTGTTTTACATTTACATTTACGCATTTAGCAGACGCTTTTATCCAAAGCGACTTACATTGCATTCAAGTTACAGTTTTTACATTTTATCAGCTCTTGCTTTCCTTGGAATCGAACCCATGATCTTGGCGTTGCTAGCGCCATGCTCTACTATTTGATCTACAGGAAAGCACATTTTTGTTTTATATCAAACGTTACAAAGCACAAAACCTTTTGCCATTATTGGATGACAGGTGTGCTACAAATAATATTTAGTGAAGTTGTGATGCATTATAAACTAAAATATCTTCATCAAAATGAAGGTCAGTTAAAATCGAGAAGTCAGTATTGTTAACACATATTTTTGTTTCCTGAAATGTAGAGCATCCTTACTAAATTACTTGAACAACATCATAATTATGATTTATAAGTAGGATTCATAAAGCTGCAAACAGTAATTGTGAATGATTGCTTCCTCTCAGGCCACTACCCCAATAAGCCCCTCCCATCGGCGGGTGTGTTGCCATGGCTACAGGGCATGTTGTGTAACATGCAGAACCCGTGTGTCAGTTTCCCCACACCTGGTGAAGCACCTGGACAGGTGAACAACTTCGAAAACTCCACGTGAGTGTCACACCAACAC